>NW_013665667.1:1240992-1246478 GCF_000517525.1 Limulus polyphemus | reverse complement strand
TGTTTTTAATTGTGTACCAGTTTAACGTTGAATATTATTTATGATTTTAACTTTATACACAAGTGCCAAAATACTATAATTAGTATCTTTATTGCAACATTATTTCTTTAAATACAAGATTTCTAGAATAATCCAAAATAATTCTAATCGTAGATACCGAAATAGTTAAGTCAACTTGTCTTAGGCCTAACATTAGTTAAGCATCTATTAAGTACGGCCCATATTGATAAAGAGATAACACTGTAACTTATGTATGTTTTTTGTTAGGGCTAAATTTTACCGTGCTTACTACTATCAGTAAGTAAACTTATAATGTAATTCTATAACCTAACGTTCCACCGTTTTAAAAAACTCTGATAAGCTTTTAATATACCGTTATATAAAATATCTACTAAAGCATAGTTATATCCGCCTTTTGTTTACATTCTTTGAAATGAAGTGCGCGCGCATTTAGATAGTAAAGTGTGTGGGCATTGTCAGGATAGACAAAAACTGAATACTATTATAATAAATAGCTGTATTTTTTCAAGAAAGCATTGTTGAAAAAATTTCCTTTCAGATCAAGTTTGCATCTGCTGATTTTGAATAATACTAGACAGTAGTTGGAAATTTGTCGCATGATTGTTAGTTTTGGATGATACTAGACAGTAGTTTGACATTTGTTATATGATTCTAAGCCATTTTTAAAATTAACTGGACCTAGTTCTATTTGCGATACAAGTTATTATAAAGATCCAGTCGTGACTACACAATTACTTTAATTTATATATAATTTTAAGCTTCAAATTTATATTATATTTTGAACAGTATTCTAAATGTGGGATTTAAAAGATAACACAATTTTAAAAGCTATAGAAAATGTTTATCTGTCTAAATTATGAAAGTAATCAAAAATGCTCATTAGTCACATTACATTATATGCACATACAAATACATATGATTTATGGACAACAAAAGACCTGTTACTCCATCTAGGCCGTCCCTTCCACTAAATTAAACGTTAAAATGAAAATATAATATTCAAAGCCAGTCCTCTTCATTCAAATATTTATCAAGCTTTCCCTTAATTCCCTTAAATTGATTTATTTACCACATCTGAAGATCATCCATTCCAAAGGCTAACTCTATTAGAAAAACAAAACTTTTAGCTGAAGATGACTGCTACCCCCCAAAATTTATATTTGTTTCCCCTCATTCTACCATTCTCACCATTAAGTAGAGAAAAGATGATGCATCAACACTCTCAGTTCACTTAACAATTTTAAACGTCTCAAGCAGATCCCCACTAATTCTTCTTTTTTCAAGAGGTAATAATTTCAGGAATCTTAACTTGTCCTCGTATGACAGGTATCATACTAGTAGCCCTCCTCTGAACCGTTTATGACAATTCAATGTCCTTCAATAATGAATACAATACTCTAAACGTGGTCTAACCAATAGCCTATATAATGAAATTAAACTTCTTTAGACTTTTGTTCAATATTTATGTAGATACAATCTAACATCCTATTTGCTCTACCACTAACAACAGCACATTCTTTAGATGGCTTAGGAGACTAATCAACAAGAACACTTACTTCCATAACACTGTTAAGGTTATTCCTTTACTAATTATATTGGCAATTTAAATTTTAATATCCCACATGCATTATCTTGCATTTATTAAAATTAAAAGCCATCTGCCATTTATTCGCCTAACTCGCCAAATAATCCAAATCTTTTTGTAAAACAGCAGCATCCTCCTCAAGGCCAGCCACACCCATGACCTTAACATGAACAGCAAAGTTAGATAATATATTGACAGTTCTTTCATCTGTGTCATTGTTGTAAATCAGTAAAAGTAAAGATCCTAATACTGAGCCCTATGGAATGTAGGGTTAATATCTCCTTCTGGAAGTTGATGGTACTGATGCGGCCTAGTCCTTAAGGTGTCGAGCTGCATATCAGAATGTCAGAGGTTCTCGCCAGTGAACACAATTTGCACTTTCAGCTTTTGGTGTGTTATAAAAGTCAATTCCCTTATTGAAAGTAAAACCGAAAAATACCTTGTAGATAAGGATGTTACGGACTTGCCATACCTTACTTCTCGTCTGTAATACTAAATTCGGGACAGACTTGTCTGAAATCTAGACATCTTTTACTTGGCCACATAGCGATATGTGCTAATACAAGGTGTCGTTCAAGTTGAAAATACCAATTCTTGAAAATGTTATTATCATAAATGATGCTGGTAATAACGCAAAATGAAAAAATCATTTTATTAAGGAACACAAATATACAGTTTTATTGCATTCCTCCCCTCTCTTGGAAAGAAACATTGACAATTTAATCATACCATGTTTCCTGGATTCGTATGAATATAGTTTTACTGATAATGTAACCAGTTACAACATTCAATATTGCTGTAGTATATTATGTTTAATTGTAGATATACACAGCTAAACATACTTTATAATGGTATTTCAAATTCCAGGTTATAGTTGGCCATCTCCCTGCTAGATTCGCTTTATTGTCTCCTGAAAAGAGTTATAACTTCACAACGTGCTAATATAGTGGCATGTACTTCCAGTTGGATAGTGTTATTCTTATAACTCAAGATGTTATTAAAAGAATTTCATTGTGAATAATTTTATGGAGCTTATGAATCGCTATTTCACTTAAATATGGATGAGCGATTTTGAATTTTACAATGTTGATTTATCTAACGTGATTATTATAAGCAGTACTATAATTAAAAGTTGATTAGATTTTATATTTATTATGTAGACAAAATATTTAAAATATGTAGTTAAGCTCGATAAGATTATAAAAGGGTTACCCATATTAAGATGTGATAGAAAATGGGTTACTCAAACAATAAAACAAATTGAAGCTAATTTGAATCCCCCTCTATATTTATAAATCTATATATGGCAGCAATTGACCCAATTGTGTCGTCTGGTTAAATCAACCCACTTTAACTTGGTGAGGCTGTATAGACCCCAAAATATTTTTAATTTAAATAAGTGTATTATTGTTTTCAAAAGCTTCCACAAACGTATAACAATGCAACTACTAAAATTAGTAACAATTAAAATCACTTGGGGTCATAAAAATCTGACCTTAGTAGTTAAGTTGAATCACATTTTGTATGTTTGTTTCTTTTAGAGCAAAGTCTGATCATCAGACTATTTGCTATGCCCATAGTAGGGAATCGAATCCCGGATTTTAGCGTTGTAAGTCAGTAGACTTGCCGCTGTTTCACCATTTTCAGTTTCTTTTCTAAGTTTCACGTGGAACATATAAGTCAATGTACCCATAACATTTCTTGAGGCACATAATAGTAATCATACGTGCTTTCCAAGACAAGGTTTAAAAGAAATCATAACTTCTTTAGTTTTAGAATTCTGTCTTATCTCTCCCACGCATCTTCAACTCAACTACTGAAGATACAATATCGTACTATGTGAAGATGAACCTAGAAGTAATCGGTTTGATTTCCTATAAAGCTGAAGACCGGCGTTTTATTCTCTCGGGATTTTGTTTTCGGGAGGGGGGAGGAAAGGAGTGTTGAAAAAGTTTGAATTGCTGTGGGAGTTGCTTGGACTGTTCAAGCCTCTTACAGAATAGAAATATGTCTAGAATTTCATATCCTTCAAACAAATGCAATGTATAATAACAACCTACAACTTTTCTCCTCCGAAAATGCATTTTTGAATTGGGTAATGATGCATTATACTGAGTTAAAGATTTGGACTAATTACTCATCTTATGATGCTTTCGCCACATCTGGCTACATGTGAAGTCAAATAACTTTTCATGTGATTAAAAATTCTATCAAAGTTATAAAATATAGTTAATAATGACTAAATTTGAAAAGCTGCTATATGAAGAAAAAAAAAGAACAGAGCAATAGTAAGAAGTGCGCTACGTTTCTATACGATTTTTAACACGTTTAATATAAAATGTTAAATTGATTGAGAATTTCGTTTCAGGTAAACTGTTAGTTTTTATTTAGCGTGATCGCTATCGGTTTAATGAAAACGGAAATGTTATACTTTCTAGTTGTGTTAGTTACTAACTTTCCGAGATTTAAAGTTTCAAAACTGAACTAAGTTTACGATAAGTTAAAACTTAGATAATGTTTTCATGAGCTTGATTTGTATTGATTAAATGTTAGATTTCATCTTTTGTAAAACTAGCAACCAGCAATTTATCTACGAATAGGCTATAATTATGTCTTTATTAGAGGAGGGTTGGACATAACCTAATGATTAGCATGTCGGGCTGCAGACGGTAAAGTATAACGTTCGAATCCGCGATATGTCGTTGAATCCGCATTGCGCAAAGAGAATCAATTCTATTTTCATCCATCATCCAAGATAAATTCAGCTTCACACAAAAAACCGAACAACCAACATTTAAGATTTCGAGAATACAATATCAAAAGAAAAGATAGTTGCTCAAATACACAAGATGACTATGTAACAGACTAAAATAACACGCTGCTACAACAAGGTTTGAGCAACAACAAAGAACAACAACAATTTATTAAACTGTCACTTGGAATAAAATTTAGCAATTACCAAAAACACAGTTATTAAACACGTGCCTGGACAGGATTTGATACAAATGTTAATGAATAATAAAACATAAATATCAATATTAATTATTACAAATTATGGAATCAAGAAAAAAAACCAGAAGAAGAAAAACCTAATTCCCCCCAAAAGAAAAAAAACAACCTACACACATAAAACAACAACAACAAAAATATTACAAAATCATCTTTCTATATTAATAACAATATCGAGTGACAAACAACAATAATTTACTCATTATATCGTTCACTAACTATTTCGTGACTCCGTTTATGAAACTTATGACAGGGTATTTATTCACTTCTTTAGGTCACGAGAGTACATCTCATGTGATCATAAATTTATATAATATTTTGCTACATTAATAATATCTCTACGTCACCGCTACGGAAGCTGGTGTCAGTTGCATAATACATACATATTTACTCAAAATAAACATGTTCAGCTACATGGTGAGTTAGTGTAACTAAAAATTCATAGATATACTATACAATAGAAATAATAATAAATGAACGATAAATAAAATCATAAACAAAAAATATAACTCGCTGTCTCATAGCTAAAACAAATATTTCGAAATATTACTTTGTCTCTTTCTTGTTTGATATAAAACCGTTCGCTTTTCAGTTATTCAATTACTGCAACAATGTTTAAGACTGTTATCGTTCACAGTCGTCCAGTTCTATTAAATAGGAACTCGTAAATTTAACCTCACGCCAAATATACAAGTAATTTCATTTTCAGTTTTAAGAATTATATAACAAGTTTGAAAATTAATACATTAAACAGGTCAATTTGGCATACATCACGCTAACGATGAATTCATAATACTTGAAAAACAGAGTAACATTTATCAACCCCGATTATCTGTAAAATAATAATAAAGTTAAATGTAAAGCTATCCAA
>NW_013665667.1:1235056-1239992 GCF_000517525.1 Limulus polyphemus | reverse complement strand
GTCTCCAACCATTATTAGTCTAAAAGTGGGTTTCTCGTCATCGAATTTAAAGTTCTACTACGTTGTGTTACAGTTTATTGAAAATTCAAACTGCTTAGTAGTGTGTTTCTAAATTCTGTATGTTCTTCAAGTTTAAATATCTTTTCCTAGAGCTAAATTTACCAAAACCATATTCTCGGAAAGAGGTTAGAAAAGTACTAATCTGATCAATGTTTCAAATACAACATTCATACAGATTTCGTATTAACAGTGAAAGCCTAGTCTAATCAACAGAGTAAGTAAATATTCAGTCCCAAAGACGGTGAGGTCTCTGTTCTGTGGAACCGGTTTAATCGTAGCTTTCCGAATAATTTAGGAGAGTTCTCCATTTGATATAAACCCTGAGCAGGCATCCAATGAGAAAACGGCGAGTGATGAACTATTCAATAAGAAATCCTTCACCATATCGAGCGCCTTATCTTTAATACATTTGAAAAGTTGCCCAACCGCCAAGAGAATTCCAAAATTTCTGTGCTAATTCTGCAAGTAATAAAGAAGTATCGATATGTTGAATGGTATTGATTTCAGTGTAAAAATAAATAATTATTCCATTAACTTCCTTCGGATTCTCCAATATAACTTCGTCAGTCCTCATACATGTAGTAGGGCCGAGCGTGGCCTGGTAGTAAGCATTCTCGGATTGTGAATCCAAGAGTTCATGGCTTACGACTAGTTGCCGAAACAAATAAAAGAACACGTTATGCTCTATATGGCCTTTTTTTTGCGCTATAAGAGTGGCAGTTAAATCTCAGTATTCGGTTACAGAAACAAAACCCAAGAGTTAGTAGTGGGTTTTGACTATTTGCCTTCTCTCTAGTTAATCCATTCAAAATTAAAAACGGCTATAAGCCCATAGCCTTTTGTGCGTTTTTCGCGAAAATTCTAAAAGACAAAATAAACACAGAACAATAGAAAAAAGATCATATACACGTAGGATTAACCTGCTAATTTCAAAATTATCATCCAACCTAATAAAATACTCCAAGAATTTCAGGGTATTCAAGATGTTAAATGAACACCATAAACATCCTTAGTCATTTTTGCATTTCTTGGAAGAAAGAATTAACGTCGTCTTTTGTTACGTACTTTGGTTGGGTTACACATCCTTTTAAAGAATAAATGACCGTCATTATGAGGGATTTCGTTGCAATGACAGCAAATATGCCTGTATTCTGTATAAAACCATGCGTGCAGAAATATATATTTTTCAATTTTGGAAATTATATAGTCCCCTGGTGGGACAGCGGTAAGTATACGAACTTACAACGCTAAACTCTGGGGTTCGATTCCTCGCGGTGGACACAGCAGATAGTCCAATATGGGTTTGCTTTCAAATGAACAATAACAACAACAACAAAAACAAAACAAGGCAATTATATAATTAGGGATAAATATTGTAAACTCTTCTCACCACGGGTATCGAAACCTGGTTTCTAGCGTTGTAAGTCTGTAGACATACCGCCGTGCTATTGTGGGGGGGTTGTAAATTCTAATAATGTAAATTATTAGAGGTTACACGCTCGAGAAATATACTTGATGACATTATCTGTAATAGTGAGCTTATCCACAAATCGTTTTAAGCGCTAGAATATTATGGATATATATATAATTTAGCTATCAAAATGATAAACCATCATTAATTCTCAGTGTACACCAAAAGCGTAACTTTGCTAGAGAAAAAATATAAAACTCCATTGAACAATTTTGTCTATTTTTTAATAAAAACGTTTTAAACAAATATTCTAAACTCCTTGGTTTACTAACATTGTTAGTCAATTTTTAGAGTGAAATACGGGTAATGATACCATCATTACACTGTAAACGACATAAAAGACTGAACGAGATAATTGTTTCAGCTTGGCAGAACAAACGTAGAATAGAAGATTGCTCAAGTGAACTGTTAACTGAACAGCTGTCCGTGTCTCTGGAGCTGTAGTTTTGAAAGCATACATACCTTGTTTGTTACCAAATTTGTTAAATGTCCATGTGCAACATCCTGTAAACGATAAGGTGCCTCGCTTTCAGCAACTAGTGCACTTCAGTTACATCATTCGTAACGTGTGCCATTCGGTTACGTGATTCGTAACGTGTTTCATTTCCAGCAACTAGTGTAACTCAGTTACACCATTTGTAATATGTTTAATTCCCAGCAACTAGTGTAGCTCGGTTACACATTCGTAACGTGTTTCATTCCCAGCAACTAGTGTCATTCGGATACGTGATTCGTAACGCGTTTTATTTCCAGCAACTAGTGTAATTCAGTTACACCATTTGTAATATGTTTAATTCCCAGCAACTAGTGTAACTCGGTTACACATTCGTAACGTGTTTCATTCCCAGCAGATAGAGAGTTTAAATTGATTCATAAGTAGGAAAATGCTCGCAGAGTTCAAATGTTTGAAACCCTTGACTATACATATATATAGATTATATCTTAATCCAAAATTACAATATGCTCAATTTTGAAAAATAAAAGGAGTTTACAATTAAACCTCCTATAAAGTGCTAGACTTAATTTTACTTTGGCCTTCTGAAAGATAAAAATAGTCTATGCTTTTAAAATACCTTTGCTAAATCCTCTATATTTCAGATAATACACTCATTTATGACTCTGTTTACCAATTAGCAAGTTTTCTATAGCTAATAATCTTTGTAAGTAATGGTGTTTTGTATGATACAACTGAGAGAAAAGAAAGGTAATGAACTTTGCATATACACGTTTTCCTTCAAATAAGTGATTCCTTCAATAATGAAGTGGAATCATTCATTGGGAAAGTATCCTTGTAGAGATGAAGAAACTCATTACTTTTATGACTTAAACGTATGCTTTTGACAGAATAATTATTGGCAATGGAACTATAAAACAAATGGAGTAAATGTAGTTAAAGGTAGCGCTAGAAAAGAAAAGCGTTTACTTAGCGTTTGATTAGGATTAAACGCTTTTTTCTCTCCAGCACAACCTTTAAGTACATTTACCCCTTTTGTTCTAAGAATAATAAATCAATCATTCCTTTCAGATTTAAGGAAGTTAGGCTTTAAGGTTATATTCTTTTATTACCCTAGAAGCTACTATAATTGGTAGGGAGCTGAATAGATGCACATCTGTGCTGTTTAACCTTTAAATTTATTGCTTTCAAAAATAAAACCCCCTTGCTACTTCATCTATTTATTATATCTTGAAATACATTTGTTTTATCCTTAAGCTGAAAATGAACAAAAGATAAAGTGACGTTTGTTGGAGCATTCTTTTGTGTGATTAGGGAAACGACACATTCAAAGCGATTTTGGATCTGTGACACAAAATATTCAAACTGTGAAAATGGGTTTGGTTTCTCTGCTTCATAATGCTTTGCTGCCATCACAAGTATTTTCATAAGTTTGCATCTTGAAGATAATAGCTGTACACGTTAGGTGTATGTGTTTTATTGTCAAATAATTGGTGCTATGTTCCCATGCCAGATCAGCACTAAGTGATACCTTAAATCATGTAACTTTGTGACAAGACAAAGTTCTCACGCGTTTGGCTTTAAAGGAAAATAACTCACCATTAAGCTCCGCCATAAAACCGACTTGTAGGCGCTATAGATCTTTTATTAATAGATTTAAAGCCTCATTTTTTAACTCTGTTTTTCCACAGATCGATATTTTACCAGTGATGATATTAATGCTCGTAAGTTTTGACTTAAATAGAAAATTGACTAGGGTGAAAAAAAACTACAACAGCTTTTGTTCATTATGCTTATTGTTACTGCATAAGGTTCCACACTTCAGAATACAATTGGAAAGCAAGGTGCCGAACGTCAATCAGCTTCTTTCTTACAGAACTACTGTCAAAGTTGTTCAGATCTTGAGTTAACATTGATTTATTACCGGATGACAACAATATTTTAATGTCTTCTTTACTTTTTCTAAACCTAAGAGTGGAATATGTGTGAAAGCTTTCCTCTCTATCATTGTTTGTTTGTTTGTTTTTGAATTTCGCGCAAAGCTAGACGAGGGCTATCTGCGCTAGCCGTCCTTAATTTAGCAGTGTAAGACTAGAGGGAAGGCAGCTAGTCATCACCACCCACCGCCAACTCTTGGGCTACTCTTTTACCAACGAATAGTGGGATTGACCGCACATTATAACGCCCCCACGGCTGAAAGGGCGAGCATGTTTGGTGTGAGGGGATTCGAACCCGCGACCCTTAGATTGCGAGTCGAGCGCCCTAACCACCTGGCCATGACGAGCCTTACATTTTCCTTCATTCCAATCACAATTCGTAGAAGCTCAGTAGTATTATTATTTTTATTGTTTTAGGGTTAGAACAATAAATCTAAGTGTTGCATTATGAGGGAAAGGTCTAGTATAGTCTACTAAGTTCGTTTGTTTCTTCTTCATCATCGTACTGTTTTTTCTAATTAAACGGATCAATACAAACAATAAGTACTTTTGGTGGCTTAGGGAATTGAGTTCCATAAAAAGAAACATTTGTTAACAAGTTGAGTTTTTCTACTCGACTCTTTCCATGAACGTGCGGGTTGACTCTGGTTTCTTGTTGGCATGTGTGCTGATCTATAATCCAAACAGCGATTTTGTTGGTATGCGTGGGTCTGCAATACGCTAATGTGATGATGCTGATTTCCTTACGATTTTGTTTAATAAACATGGTGAACTGAATATTTTTATGATGGGTGATAGTGTTGAACTTACAGTAGTGCCATCTTTCATGAGTGACTTTATAGTAGTGCCATCGTTCATGAGTGACTTTATAGTAGTATCATCTTTCATGAGTGACTTTATGGTAATGTCAATTATCATGGGTGACTTTATGGTAATGCCATATTTTCATGAATGACTTTATAGTAGTGTTATCTTTCATGAGTGACTTTATAGTGGTATCATCTTTCATGGGTG
>NW_013665667.1:1218191-1234056 GCF_000517525.1 Limulus polyphemus | reverse complement strand
AACTTTCTGTCTTTAATTGATCAAAATTATTACGTAACTAGTAATTACTATTCTACAAAGCCACACAGAACTTTCTTTTTGATCAATTAAAGACTTTTTTTCTTTTCCCCTTGTAATTAGAAATAAAGCATTGTCTAATAATGCAACAATGAAAAATGAAACAATCCATCTGCTTAACGTATTTTACTACAAATGTTTTTTATTATTTAATGAAAACAACAACAACGGGTGTAGTTTAGTGGTTAGCGTGATGGGCTGCCTACCGAGAAGTCCAAAGTTAAAGCTTTGATATGCTTCTCTGAGTTATTCATATTTTTACTAGCAAGACATTAATAAATAATGTAGCTGTGACAGGACATTAATATATAATTTAGTTGTGGAAGGACATTAATATGTACTATAACTGTGGTATGACATTAATACGTAATATAACTGTATCAAATGCATCACTAATAGTAGACGTTTCCCATAACAATGATAACACATGTTATCAATAGGAGCCTTTTCTTGAGTGTAACAGTTTTTAAGTTTTAATATGATTTGTTAGTACTTGTGTACGGAAGCACATTATGCTAATACAATAGTAAACTGACCATCAAGGATTAATAAGCATGATATAAATTATTTTATGTAGAGAACATACTGCATATTTCAAGAAAACACTGTCTTCTTAAAACATACATTATGTTCTCTGCACAAAATAATTTCAATTATACTTATAAATCGTCGTTTTTGTCAATTTACAAATGATTATTTGGTACGTTTTTGTAAACTTAGAATGGCCCAAATAAGTGATAACTAAAATTACATCTTCGCTGTAACTTAGTATAACTCTACAATAAGGTTAATCAGTCTTTATTATATGGTATTTTGGGTAATGTAATTGAGTAATTCGCTCTAACAGGACGTTCGTCAAGAAATCGTGTGCAGTGTGTAATTTTCTCTCATACACTAAAAACTAACTGACAGAGAGATAACTTAGAGATTAAACCTTGCCCAGTTTGATATAAAAAAAATGGACACACGTCACTGCATTAGCATAAACAAGTCGTTCATCTAAATTGCGATTAACCATCTGTAATTAGCCACCATGACCTAAAAGACTACTTATATAATAGGATTGACATCTTTAAGTACTGTTAAACATGTTAAATATATATGTTATATGATTGTCTCTTTCTTAATGTCAATACTATAATTACTTTTGTATTATTTTCCCAAACTTAGTAGCATGATTTTTCAATAATTTATTTTTTATTACGATAATAATATCAATGTTTTCACATGATGCAATTAATAAGTTCCGTTTTTTTTTATTAATAAAAAATTAGTGTACTCTGATTATCCTGAATTCTTCTTGATCTTATGGAATCAATTAAAACATTGAATATACAATTTTCAAACCATATCTAGGATCTAGGATTCAACATTATATGATTTACTGTTTCATCTCAAACAGTAAAGCATTTTGATCTTCCTAGCCTTGTCTGGTTGACTGTGCTATTTACAACTCAAGAAACCTTTTAGCCTTGTTAACTTTGTCTGGTTGATTGTGTTATTTACAACTTAAGAAATTTTTTAACCTTGTCTGGTTGATTGTGTTATTTACAACTTCAAAATTTTTTAACCTTGCTAACCTTGTCTGGTTGATTGTGTTATTTACAACTTAAGACATTTTTTAACCTTGCTAACCTTGTCTGGTTGACTGTGCTATCTACAACTGTAATACAATTTTAACATTGCTAACTTTGTCCAGTTTACTATGTCATCCGAAAGTGTAAAATATTTGATTTTTTTTTCAATACATAGAAGAAGTTTTGGTAAAAACATATAAATATGTACTAATTACATATTTACACTAAAAACGTTTATAAAATTTAACGTGTTTTAAAACTAAGTCTAACTCTTTATCTTTACTATTATTGAATACATTTTATATATAAAAAAAAGGATTCAAAGAGTTTTAATGTGTTCCTGGTCTCAAGTCTAAAGAAAACATTTGATGGGAAAAAACTTCTGAATTCAACCTCACTTTCTCTTCTCACAGATAGTTAGTATTCAGGGTAGACAGTGGTTCAAATCTATAAATCACTTCTTATGTTTCACTTAGAAAGTCCTTTACACTGTTAAAACATTGGCTCGTTCTTTTTCATTCTCTCCACGCAAACCTATAATATTTCTAACAAAATGAAGAACCTTGTGAACCTTTTAACTCTATGTTATCTTAATACTTAACTCTTCGAACCGTTTGTCCATTGTTTCATAGAAGTTCGAATTTTTAAATGTTTCTTTTTTATAAGCTAGTGCAATAACATTCAAATGATTTATCAAGATCTGTTATAATATAAAACTTAGATGTCTTTTTTTATCTTTGCCGTATGCCTATCCTATACGTAACCTAACTTACTTTACTCTCTGTCACTATCATCTCTTCAACTTACGAATTACTTCACTTGTCATATTTACCATTATTGTAACTCCTTTCTCTAAATATTGTTATTATAATTATTGAACTTTCTCGAATGTTGTTGCGTTAACTTATCAGCGCTACTGAAGATATTATTACTTCCTGTTGCCCATCCCGTGTGTTTTGTTAAGTGACAAAGGTTAATTCAAAGTGGAATTAGTTGTGTTAGACATACCTTCATAGTACGTTTAGTACACCGTTTTTGTTTTTATTACATTTAATGTGGTTATGTTTCAGAGTACCAATATTCTAACTATTTATTGTACGATTCGGGTATTCATTTGATTTATTACTTATTATTTTTCTATCATCGTAAACATTAGTTTTTTATCTGTACTTTGGTAATGTTCTGCTACTTAACTCCACATTTGTCCTGGTATCATCTTAAGGTGTGACTGTAGTTGATATGTCTTAAAGAGTCAAGTTATATGTTATGTTAAAGAGCAACTAGTTTATACTTATTTTAAGCTTGACTCTGGTTGATATATCTTGAAGAATAACGTTATATATTATGTTAGAGAGTAATTAGTTTATCCTTTTCTTAAGGTGTGACTGTGGTTGATATGTCTTAAAGAGTCAAGTTATATGTTATGTTAAAGAGCAACTAGTTTATACTTATTTTAAGCTGTGACTGTGGTTGATATATCTTGAAGAATAACGTTATATTTTATGTTAGAGAGTAATTAGTTTATCCTTTTCTTAAGGTGTGACTGTGGTTCATATGTCTTAAAGCATAATGTTATAGAGTAACTAATATATACTTATTACAAGGTGTGACTCTGGTTGATATACAAGGGTGTTAGACAAGCCTGTAACCATAGGTGATTTG
Source organism: Limulus polyphemus (assembly GCF_000517525.1). NCBI lineage: Eukaryota > Metazoa > Arthropoda > Merostomata > Xiphosura > Limulidae > Limulus > Limulus polyphemus. The sequence continues at coordinate 1,230,760 of NW_013665667.1, read as the reverse complement.
CAGCTTTTCTTAAGTTCAGATACGTGACTGAAGTATGAGAAGGTCGAATTATTCCTGATGTGTGGCAGAGAAAGTTGGTCGCAATGGAAGTTTGCTGCCGACTTTAATGCACGCCTGCCAGATAGAGAGAGAACAACATCACTCACAGAGATATTGGAAAGTTGCTATCTAAATTTAAGGAGACTGCCGGTGTAAACCATTGGCAATGTTCGTATATGCTTCGCGGTGTTTAAAGAAAATGGGAATACCGTCTCCAAACTTGTTTCGATTTACACATTCGTGGGACACATTTTGTAAAATTCCTTAAAGTGCCTGTGGTTCCAGTCTATTCTAGTTTATGCGTTATTTTAAAAAGAGTAAAAATGTTTTGAATTTTCGAAGCAAGTGTATTTTGTGTCACTTTTTGAAATGCATGTAGCAGGTCCTTGGCCATTGGTACTTGGCTAAAAAACAACAAAAACAACCTCTTATAAAAATTGTAAGTACTTATTTTTATAGTAATAAATTAAAATAGTTTCACTGTTTTATATTTCTACTCTAAATTCACCCACTTAGAGACTTGTTTTCAAAGTTAATTCATACAGCAAACTAAAAATTAGTTTCAAGTACTATCATTAGTTAAAACTAATGACAATACGTTTGGAAGAAAGAAAGAGAAAAAAAATTATCCAAGAAAATAAAACTGAAAAACTCCAAGAAAACCTAATAAAAACATATGGATTATGGTCAATAACCTCTGACTTGGATATTTAAAACTCACCAAGAACTCCGAAGTGTCTACGTCAAGCTAAGTATATGCATAAACTAAAACGTGAAACAACCTAAAAAAGAGGAAGTAAAGCCAGCCCTCGTGAAAGTTTGAAGTATTATATATATACTTAAGAAAACAATATCAGGCCATAGTTTTGTTGTTAAGCGACTTATGACTTATCTTAGAATCTTTCACTCCATTACTAGCAATCTTAAAAATAATGGGCCACATTAATAAGTATCTCAATGGCTTAAAATCTGATAAAAAAAAAAGGAGGATGTTAAATATGGCCGTTTCTATTCCAAATCCGTTTTGCATCGTGCTGCCATCTCTCGTACAAAAGCATTACAAATATCAAAAACCTTACAATCTAAATATCTTGGAATATTTCTCTAATATAAATTTTTAGGAAATATTCTTTAACAAAAACATACAATTAAATTTTAACCTTAAAAATTCACCCATGCCTAAAAACTTGTCCAGTTAACTAGAATTACCTACCTCTAAAGCACGTTTATGTAAACTACAGAGAGAGGAATCGCTATCGTTTTCATTCTCGTGTACATTTAAAAAGTACCAAATTATGTGTAAGACTGCATATATATAGATCAGCCAACTACAATAGAGAATATGGCAAGTTTTTTTCATGAAAATATTCATTATCAAAATATATTATTCTAATTATGACCAACAGATGGCAGTAGATAAGCACTTTCTACAGTAAAGCTGAATGCCCCTTCTTTCTTTCATAAATAATCTCAATGACATCTGGGCAAAATATAATCCCAATATATCAAATTGAGACTACCACAATAGACTGATTCATATTCAGTCAAGCTAATTTGTATTTAATCTCTTTTTTTTATCAAAATGTTCCACTATTTCATACAATGACATCGTGTACTAGGCTAAATATAATTGTCCCCTAGTGGACAACGGTAGAATACGGGTCTCAAATGTCAGTGTTTTGTATGGCGCAGATAGTCTATTGTGTGTGTTTCGTTATACCAATGTCACATCAGGCTATCTGCTGTGTCGACCGAGGGGAAACGAACTCCCGATTGTAGCGTTGCAAATCCGAGGATTTACTACTGTCCCACCAGTGACACCTGTTGTGTGTCTTTGCACTAAAACAAATAAACAAACAATAATTCATTGTTTAGCTTTGCGCTACAAGAAACAAAACAAATCTGAACATAATGTATATAGATCAAAACCATTGAAATAAAGCGCTCGACTCGCAATCTGAGGGTCGCGAGTTCGAATCCCCGTCCCACCAAACATGCTTGCCCTTTCAGCCGTGGGGGCGTTATAATGTGACGGTCAATCCCACTATTCGTTGGTAAAAAGAGTAGCCCAAGAGTTGGCGGTGGGTGGTGATGACTAGCTGCCTTCCCTCTAGTCTTACACTGCTAAATTAGGGACGGCTAGCGCAGATAGCCCTCGTGTAGCTTTGCGCGAAATTCAAAACAAACAAACCATTGAAATAAGTAATGGTTAAGTTTTAGTTGACGACGTCACCATGGTGACATAATGGCTTTCTGGCAGTTTGCTACAATAATAACTCACAACAATAATTGTAATACGTTGCCTAACAGATATCATATAAATTATATTTACACTACTAACAGATATTATTTAGTTACATCCCTATATATTTGCCTTCATAGTTTCTGTAATGCCAGCTATGCACTATGCATTTTTTTATCGTTAAGTTATAATCATCAGTTTTGTGTTTGGGGAACTTAAAACAGCGCTTTCCATGATGCAAAGTATGCTAAATACTTCGTTTTAAAGGTAGTCTTTATTATTCAGAGTGCTAGAGCCTTCCCTAATTTGAAATTGACAACGGAATCCCCGTCAACTTTTGGGCTACTCTAATCAAATAGTCTGATTAGATCGTTATTCTTTTAACGCACCGACTGCCCTAAAGTGTAGAGCAAGATTTTTTTTTTTTACTGCAACTGGAGGCGAACCATGGATCCTCAATTCCACAATCTGGCACGTTAATCACTCGCGACCCACCCACAAATTTCTATGAAACTACAACTTTATAGTTCATGCTTAATACAAATATGTAGGAGAAGTTGATGGTATCTGAATTTTATTGTTGTTTAAATATTTAAAACGCTTGTATATCAATATCGAAATTGTAAAATATTTTCAAGCTAACGAGATTATGTTGTTCTTTTAACCTATAAATAATGAAAACTTCTAAGATTTGCGATTTCGATTTGAAAAAAATCAAATAGTTTATCATAAAATGTAAACCAAAAGAAGAAAAAACGGAAATTATTTTAAGGCATTTCGTGGAAGGGTAAAAAAAACTTAAATCTATGACATTAATTGCTTTTGAGGTCACCAGCGTAGTTAAAATGCCAAATGTTTTGACATATCTTAAAGAAAAACATACTGAATATATATTAAATTTCCCGACAGATGGCTGTAGCAACACTGTAAAGTTTCAAGAGAATATCTTGTTTACTGAGCTATACTAACCAGAACACGTTCCAAACTGAATGTTTTTACTAAAACGGGAAACATAAAGAAGTAACTTGCTCAAATATTTTGTATTTAGTAATATATTATTATCATAAATTACAAAATAAAACATTTATTTTTCGTGAGGTCACAAATAATTAAACAAGGGTTTATTATTTTGAAACGTTCCAAAAACAATCATTATTTTTATGGTTAATAAAGAACAAAAAATAAAAGAGAATATGTCATTTTTCTTAAACTTCTCAAACAATTTTCAGACGACCAAAAATAATTTCTACTATGTAATAACATAACCGACAAAATATATTTACTTATGAAAAAAAAGTGTGTATTTAAAAAAATTTGTTTTTCTTGTTTGTTTGTAATTAAGCACAAAGCTACACAATGAGCTATCTGTGCTCAGCCCACCACGGGTATCGAAACCCGGATTCTAGCGTTGTAAGTCCGCAGACATACCGCTGTACCACTGGGGGGCATTTTTCTTGTTAAGCACAAAGTTACACAATGAGGTACCCAAGCTGTGCCTACCCCGAGTATGGAAATCCCTAATTTTAACGTTATAAGTCTTCAGCATTACCACTGAGCAGCTGTGAAGCAAAAAGAAAGAAACAAATCATACCTTGCAAAGATTAGGTAAAATATAATTATTTATTTATATTGCCTTTTAACGAAAACAGTAGAACACTGTGAAATACAATGTGGAGTTTTAACACCTTGCTAAGCCTAACCTTTGTAATTTCCCTAGCATAGCTGCATGAAAGTACGGTTCAACTTCTGTGAGATGTGATACTGTGCCTTAAGGCGGTAAGTAAGAAGGTGAGGGTTGGGGAGGTGAAGTCTTTATCCTGAAAAAAATAAGATTTGAATTTTGAGCGGTTTTTATCTGGTAATCACACTTGGTTGATAATAGAGAAAACAGCAAAAAAGTTTAAATTTCTCTTTAGAGATCTTGACCACCCGTTATCTCATCACTATTAATGTGCCAGACGGGGGGAAGTAGAGTGCCGCGGGAAGTAGTCTGAACTGTCAATCTCTGAAAGCTGATGAAAGGTTGTAAATGATGGAGGCGGGTAGACAAGCAGCACTATTGTTTGGTTTGACACCTCTGTGTGTTGATAATTTACTACCAGATATAAAGACTGTATTGTGGTCCAAGCAGCCATCATACTTGCGGCCAACATCAAAATGACCTCCTGCAGAGTTTCCAACTTCCACCCCGACAGGCCCTTTTCAACTATAGGTATGCCCCCTGTAGTTCTGCAGCATTCGGTTGTCTATTGGGGAGATTGGCCTCCAAGATTTATAGTGGCCTAGAGACTTTTACGTGAAAAAAATTACGCGTGGAATGAGGAGTTTGTCTCTATGGGAGAGAGCACGTTTAGACACTATAGCTGGCACTAACAATCAGCGGCTCTAAATCATAGCTAACATTATTAGAATGGTGGCATACAAGAAGCGGGAACCGGACACGAAGAGTGAATGGCGCAGTCAAATCCTTTTATTCGCTCGGCTGGCTAGCTCCCCTACCGGTGATGTGGCGTACCGCTCGGTAGCGCTTGATTTCTGTAACTTAGTGGATACTTCGGTGTTGACTATAGATGTTAGGAGACTGTTTGACTAAACCCAATCACAGGAGTGTTAAAAGTTGAAATATTTTCCCATCATATTTTTTTTCCCCTCTGGTTTGTGAAAATTTCTAAAAATTGAATTAAGATGACACATTATACATAAAAAGAAGAAGGAAAAAAACTATAATATTTTATAGTGCTAATAAATCTCTCATAAGTCAACTCGGGAACAAATTTAAGCTAGCGTTATTCATAGGGGCTCAGAATGAAATGTAAAAAAAAAAACCTTTTTTCAGATATCTTAAGTTCTTAATTAGTTATTTAGTGGTACAGCGACAAGTTTCTGAACTTACAATGCTAAATATCTAAAATTCGATTCTCTGCCGTGGACAGAGTGTTGGTAGTCCACTGTGTAGCTTTGCTCTAATAAAACACACACACACACACCAGTAGATTGCGCTAAAAAAAAACACACCAAGGTTTTGATTATGTTGATCCCTGTATTGCAAGGAACATCTGCACCTTTCACAGCCATTGCCCTCAATAGATATCAGCTAATGAGAACAATTATCAAATGAATTCATTCAAAGCGTTAATTTCTCCAAGATGGTTTGGGGCAAAGTTGACATAGGTGTCTATTCTCTGAAAACGGGGCCATGCGCGACCTATGGTTAGCATTCCCAGACTGTAAGTCCGGAGGTTAACGATTTGCGACCCCTTATTGCAAAATCGCGCCCCGTATGTTGGAGCTTCAGTGCGTTCTAAGAGTTACAGTCAAATCCCATTATTCAATCTAAAAATAGCAGCCCAAGAGTTGGCGGTGTGTGTCATTGACGAGCTGCCTCCCCTCTAATCTATCATTTCAAAATTAGGAACGGCTATGCGCAGATGTATAGCTTTGCGCGATATTCTGAAATAAACAAAGTAAATATGGCGTTTGATATTATAAATATTTCAGGTACCCTAATCACTGCCTGAGATGAGTTGCTTTTACAGTTTGACAACACCATAAATAACAGTTGTGGTTTTGTTGGGGTTCTTCTTTCAGCAGTGGCATAGTGGCTCATAGAATGGCTCTTACTTTCTCAAGTACAAACGTTTAGCTCATGGCTCGGTCATCTCTTGACCGATTTGAAATCTAATTACAGTTTTGGACTCAGGAGGTCAAACTCTTTCGATTGATGCCTTTGACCACGCCCAAGGTCTCATAGGTTTATTTACTTTAGTCCTGCCTAAAATAATTTCAATTTAAAGGGTAAGCTCATAGAGATCCTGATGAATAATAAAATGGAATAGGGTATATGCACGCCCCATACCTGGTATTTACTGGCGCATAAAAATATAGCTAATAAAAAGGGGGGAAAAGAGCTCACGGATTAAGTTGCTCTAATCCCGACTAAAAGAATTTCAAGTGCCGCGGCTATTGAGGATTCTCTCTTGTTATATTTTGGCGCGTTCTCTTTTTTTTAATATTCTGAAGAATATTCATTAAGTTTATATTTTAGTCTTCTTATCATTAGTCAAAATATTTTTATACATTCTTCTTGTAAATTTTTAAACTTATTTTTAACTACTCATTCTTTTAACATGATTATTGTGATTTTTGTTCCATTTGTCTATGTGTTTAATTTGGCAGGATTTCAGCATTTTAACACTTCACCGACTACTCTAATAATTATAAAAACACTTTTAAGGTTTTTGGTTGACTTCTAAGTTTTCTTTTCAATCTCGGGTTTCTGTCGCTCTTTTTTTTTACATATATATTTGCTTTTTCCCTTTCTTTCCCTCGGCACATATTTCGCATGTTTTTATATGTTTCCTGACGTTTCCCATTCACTTTGCCCTTTCGCCTTTTCTTCAACTTCTTGAAAAATTGAAGTTTTTCTCTTCAATCTATTTCTATCTTTCTTTTGTAGGCTCTCTAGCACAACGATCTGACAGACCAGTGGTGCAAGTTGATTCAGATTGAAGACGAAAGTGGCGCCACTAGGGTGCAGCGTGGTGCGCTGGCAGTCGTGATAAGATCCCGGGAAACACAAGGCGTTACTAATGGCACAGGCCTGATAATCAGCCTAACGACGCCTACGCTAATAACGCAAAACTTTGAGCTTTGAAGGCAACCGACTGCTTCACGATTATCCTTCGGGCCGGCCTTACGGCGACTATACGATTACAGGGCCATCCCGAGGGATCTGATCCTCCTAGACTTATACTATAGCTCACCCAAACCACGCCTATTAGATAAGTTGGAAGAAAGGTAGCTATTGTTTCGTATGTTGCAATTTATGAGCTTTAAGCCTTAGAATGCAAGAATAAACACTGATAATAACATTCCGACATTGTGAAAGTAGTACTTGTATGCCCCAAAGAACCGTTTTATTACGATTATGTTCAAGTTAGAATTCTGTCGTTCTATTTCTTTTCATACGCGGCAGGAGACGCAGACAGAATAAATACTATTTTATGCAACAACAACAACAAAATAATAATAATAATACCTACTCCCAGAAAGGGAGAGACTGTTGACACGTAACACTGTTTTCGCCACACACACTTGTAATAATGGCGACGTATAGGACTTTAAAATGGATGATTGAACAAAGAAAGATATACAAATACATAAACATATATTATAGCCAGATAGATAGATAAATATATCAAAATGTAGCCAGATAAACAAATGTATCAAATTATAGCCAGTAGAAAAACTCGTCAAAATGTAGCCCGATAGATAGATAAACATATGAAAATACAAGTAGCAGAAATGAAGTTTTTATAGATAGAGATTTCAAAATCAGCGGGATGGATAGATAAACACCCCAAAATATAGTCAGATAAATATATCAAAATGTAGTCAGATGGATAGATAAACACACTAAAATATAGCCCAATACATATATCAAAATATAGCCAGATGAATAGATAAACACACTAAAATATAGCCCAATACACATATCAAAATATAGCCAGATGAATAGATAAACACACTAAAATATAGCCCAATACATATATCAAAATATAGCCAGATGAATAGATAAACACACTAAAATATAGCCCAATACATATATCAAAATATAGCCAGATGAATAGATAAACACACTAAAATATAGCCAAATACATATATCAAAATATAGCCAGATGAATAGATAAACACACTAAAATATAGCCCAATACATATATCAAAATATAGCCAGATGGATATATAAATGTGTCAAAAATATGGATTCATGGGCAAGCATAAATATTATCAGATATACAGGTATTTCAAAGAACAGACAGGCAGGTAGATAAATTATGATGATCCAGTATCATACCTTAAACACTAGTACAATAATTTGAACACGAAATAACATGAGGCTGGATAGAGCTGAAACACAGATGCTCCAAAGTCACTAATATTTGTGTATTTTGATGCATGCAATGAAAACAGCTGCCGAGAGTCTGTTCAGTAAACGTAAACTACTTTACTTCGTCTGCATCTTATGTTTCAATACTATCCAGTATGGTAAGGCCTAATGCTTAACACAGGTGCAGTGTTAGATCATGATAACTGATAAAAATGTGTTTGTGTGTGTGTGTGTGTTAGAGAGAGAGTAGCGGGTGCCTCTACACCCCAAACTTAATACCAATAAATATACAAATTATCGCTTTGATTAAGCCGTTTCGAAAATCGTATCGAAATTTTTATAATAAAGATACGCAGTTTTTCGCAGCATAGATTAATCAGCCCAAATAGTTTTGCATAAGTGAAATTTTTAAAGAACAGAATTTCTTGAGTATATTTGTTATACTGAGCCGAGGTTTTAGTATGCTACTGGTTACGACAATGCTAATGGCCGATTCACCTTTCATACGACCTGGAAATCTGATTCTGTTCTTAAGTAAATAACAAAGACCACAGACATTACCAACAATGCGTAGAAAAGCTGTTTAATCGAGTGTTATCGAGAATCTATTCTTATACAACAAAAACCACGTAATGATGGTCCATTTTTTTGCTTCCTCTTTCGAAGCTCACTATCTTCGAAAAAATATATTTCTTTATACATCTATAGCAGCAAATAATGAAAAACGATTACTAATTAGCAAATATATATATATATATATATATATATAAAAGACAAATTTATTTATTGTATTGACATAAATATTAGATTGTCGGTGTTACAAATCAATTTAAAATACACAAACACTGCTACAGTTATTTCCTCGTGTTATGGTTACACTGTAGTTGTAGAATGGTAAGGAAAAGACCTGAATGGGGCTTTAAATTTGAACATGCTGTGTTTCAGATAAATACTGCCCCCCCCCGTTGGAATTGGAACAGCAGTAAGTCTATGGACTCACAACGCTAAAATCCGGGGTTCGATTCCCCGCCGGGGAGGGGGTACACATCAGATGGTCTAACTTGGCTTAGCTCTAGAACAAAACAAACAAGATAAGGACTTTCCAAAATAACGTGTGCACATCGCCGTTAATTTGTAGTCCACCCCTGTGAAACAGCGGTTACTTATATGGCGTGGAGCAGCCCCTTGGTTTTATTAATATATGATACGGCATCTCACTCATTACTCTTCGTCTGCTTGATTACTTATATTTGGTAATGAAATCCAGGAAATATCTGAATACTCACGTCTAACCAAAATTACTATAACTGCTCAGAAAACTGTGTTTTTTATTGAATAGTCTCATTAAGGCTTCAACAACATGGAGAATTTCTTAATACTTTGTTAGTTCATGGTTTCAGTTTTTAATAACTATACAATGGACTATCTGCGAAGTGTCCATCACGGGTATCGAACCCCGGATTTTAGCATTGTTAACCTTCAAACCTACTTTTGAGCCAAGGAGGTTTCTTTTTATTTTATTTTTTTTAACAGAAAGTGTTTATTTTACAACTAGCACTTTCACACGTAATTTGCCCCCCAGTGGCACAGCGGCATGTCTGCAGACTTACAATGCTAGAAACCAGGTTTCGATACCCGTGGTGGGCAGAGTACAAATAGCCCATTGTGTAGCTTTGTGCTTGACTTGAAACAAACATAATTTTAAACTACATTCGTTAGCGTGTTTTTCAAATAGAAGTAATTAACGCTCTTCGTTACTGAATTAAATATTTAATTCTAACTTCACAAATAATTGACAATTTAATTTTATCCGTGACCACATTCACAAAATGAAGAAATTACTATAGCGTACTCTCCCCGTATTGTTATTGAAATCCGTTCCAGTATTTTGCACAATAGCGTACTCTCTCCGTATTGTTATCGAAATCAGTCCCAGTAGTTTCTGCACTATAGCGTACTCTCCCCGTATTGTTATCGAAATCCGTCCCAGTAGTTTCTGCACTATAGCGTACTCTCCCCGTATTGTTATCGAAATCAGTCCCAGTATTTTTTGCACTATAGCGTACTCTCCCCGTATTGTTATTGAAATCCGTCCTAGTGTTATCTGTACTATAGCGTACTCTTCTAGTACGGTTACTGAAATCCATAAACACATTTTATTTATTTGTATTTGTGTTTTTTTTTGTTGTTTTTTTAAGGTAAAACTATTGAAAGCTCAACAAATCCGCGTGATTCATCTGTGCAGTGAATACAGGAGACGTTTTTAATCTTAGGAAGTATAAACATTTTATTTCTGTGGTTTACTACAGTAATAATATGCTTTCTTAGGCCTACCGTTTTATGGAACAAAATAACGTCGGTTCAGTTGTAAATCTGGATACTACAAGTCGAGAAAGTAGCTTCTCTAGCTTCAGCTTTTCAACCAATCTACTTTCTGCTTCCTCGATTAATGATATAAGATACTGTGGGTGTCTGAAGTGAAGTCAGTTGTTGTAAACGCTTCAACTTCAGAACTAATGTTTCTATTGAAAGTCAACAACTTCTTTGAAAAGGCACTACACATGAAAAATGGGATCGTGGGAGAGGAGGGGGTGGGTAAGATCTATCCAACTGAGAGTAGCGCCATGGTTTGTATTAAATATGCATTGGGCAAGAAAAAAACAGAGGCATTTATAATAAATTATTCACTGATTTTGTTATTTGTTTTCAGCTCCTCATTCTGTTAATATAAACAATATGTTGAAATATAAATAGTAATGAATAGTATCTCGTCCGAGAGATACGTTTTTTTTGTTTGACAAATATCATACATCGCAAAATAATGACACAATAAATATTAAAAAAGAATTCCACAAATTTCTGTCCGTTCAAAGTGTACGAAACGTCAGTTTTATTTATAACAATCTTGCGTTCATATTTTATAATTCCCTTACGCGCATAGCCATATAAATCACACTTAATTGTTACCATATCTTCAGCAAGAAATATTTATATGTAGATATCGACATATAAAATTCCTATAGCTAATTGGATATGCGCGTGCCATGAAAATTTACGTCTTATCGCGCATGCTCACATAAAATTGTAACAGTACTATTGATTTTCCTATCTGTGATTCTGTCATCTATTGACCAAATATGAAATCTGTATACTTTATCTAAATTCATCTTTCTCCTTCATGTTTCTTGGCTTTAATGTCTGAACCAATAATTGTATGAAATAATTATTCTATAACATATAAAAAAAGGTTTTAAAATATACTGTTATGTAAATATAAATTCGTTAAAACGTGAAGTGCGAAGAAACATAACTATACGGTGTTGTTATTGATCAAAAGGAACCCCGGTGGGAAGCTTGAGGGCATATAAGGCTAAAATTTGGAGTTTAATCTCTGCGGTGGGTACAGTAGTAATAGGCCATTGAATAGTTTTGCGCTTGATAATAAAATACATAAAGAAAACATTGAATAAAATGTTACGTCTAACGCCAGAACAATATTACTTTACCCAAAATGCACAAATAAAGTAACCTCAAACAAAGATATTTTCTGCTACAAGTGAGTTTTGTGACATTAGTTTATTTGCTACTAAACTCAAAACTCTATAAGGATAGAATCCCAAATTTTACTTTTCGAACTTACTGTTGAACCACTGGTGGGCGTGACATTGGTATAACGCAGTGAAGATCTTTAACATGGGGCGTGGTTTAGCCCTGTACAAAGCTCTGGATTTCAGAGCTGTGAGTGCGTGATAAGAGTGACAGTCAACCCCTTACTGTGGTTAGTGGGTGGTAGGGTGCTGCCGATTTGTCAGTAGTTCAAAGTTAGAGACGGAAGCAGATAGCGTTAGTAGCTTTACCATAAGTACAAAATACAAATATAATCTTGCATACAATACAGGAGCAACTTTCTAGTTCAAAGGCCAAGGTCAATTGGTAAATGTCAGGGTTATCGTACAATAAATTGTTCAAAACATCTTTTATCAAACTTAAAAGAAAAAACACTATTGGAATGAATGTGTTTTGAGCATTGAAAATAAGGTTTGAATCAACGTTTTGTCCTATAGAAAAATGTGAGCTGTAAGCTTTCGGATTGCGTGACTTTTAAATGGATATGTAAATTTGACCAATTCACAGATTGCTTTATTTTTACTAAAAAAAGCTATTTCATATCAAATTTAATATTTTTTAAACATTAAATGGAAATAACAATCTAAGATATGACATTGATTTGTGTGAACTTAAATAAAACATGAATCATGAATGCCCTCTACTTTCCAATAAACTAATCGAAAAGTGCAAAAAATACCGGGACTGATTTCGATAACAATAAGGGGAGAGTACGCTATAGTGCAAAAATACCGGGACTGATTTCGATAACAATACGGAGAGAGTACGCTATAG
>NW_013665667.1:1199698-1217270 GCF_000517525.1 Limulus polyphemus | reverse complement strand
GACAGAAAGTTCTGTGTGGCTTTGTAGAATAGTAATTACTAGTTACGTAATTATTTTGATCAATTAAAGACAGAAAGTTCTGTGTGGCTTTGTAGAATAGTAATTACTAGTTACGTAATTATTTTGATCAATTAAAGACAGAAAGTTCGGTGTGGCTTTGTAGAATAGTAATTACTAGTTACGTAATAATTTTTGTTCAATTAAAGACAGAAAGCTCTGTGTGGCTTTGTAGAATAGTCATTACTAGTTACATAATAATTTTGATCAATTAAAGACAGAATGTTCTGTGTGGCTTTGTAGAATAGTAATTACTAGTTACGTAATAATTTTGATCAATTAAAGACAGAAAGTTCTGTGTGGCTTTGTAGAATAGTAATTACTAGTTACGTAATTATTTTGATCAATTAAAGACAGACAGTTCTGTGTGGCTTTGTAGAATAGTAATTACTAGTTACGTAATAATTTTGATCAATTAAAGACAGAAAGCTCTGTGTGGCTTTGTAGAATAGTCATTACTAGTTACATAATAATTTTGATCAATTAAATACAGAAAGTTCTGTGTGGCTTTGTAGAATAGTAATTACTAGTTACGTAATTATTTTGATCAATTAAAGACAGAAAGTTCGGTGTGGCTTTGTAGAATAGTAATTACTAGTTACGTAATAATTTTGATCAATTAAAGACAGAAAGTTCGGTGTGGCTTTGTAGAACAGTAATTACTAGTTACGTAATTATTTTTTCTGTATCTTACACAAATAGGTCATTTTCAAATTAACAGAATCCTCGTACTAGAAGTGTGCTTATTAAATCGTTTACAGATTTTTTTTAAGTTAGAAAGGTTCTCACTATTATAAAACTTTTTGAACTGTTTCAAATAACATATGTAAGCAACTTAAATTTACGTATTTCATATATTATTTTTTGTGTAATAGTATATATATATATATATCAGTGTTTAATGCAAAAAAACAACACTAGTGTTTATGTATATATAAATTAGTAAAAAAAACACAAATTTGAATATATACATCATATCTCTCGTAATAATAACATATCATCAAGGAATGGATGCCTTTTTCAGCCCTAAAACGGATAGAATTTTATGCTATAATTTTTTGTAATTATACGTGAGTACTCACAAATTAAAATCTGTATAGAAATAATTGAGATTTCGTTGCGGAATTTCAGACATGTATTTGCATTATGACAAGACCTTAAAGACTTTTTAAGGCTTAGAAGTTAAAAGGGAATAAACGAAAAGAGAAGTATAGAACAGTACACAAGAAATGTGTTGTACATGTTTTGCATTAAACAAGTCCAATGAAATAATGTCATTTACTAATATCACCTAAAATGAACGAGAGAAAGCACGTGAGGCTATATCTTAAACGTTACAGAGCAGCTAAAACTTAACACATATGTTCTACGAGCATTTTGTGGTTCATGTGTGTAACCAAACGTTACCATGACGACTAGAGTATCGGTTTGGAATCACATAAAGAGTAGGTACTCAGACTGGAAAACAAAATGGAAATCCGATTACTTTGTACTTGTATAGAAACATGTACTTTATCTTTTGTTTTCACTATATGAAAACAAACAACAACAAAGGTAATTAAGTGCAAGAGTAATAAAAAACAACAACACAGTATTGTATTTAACCGATACACAGGTATGACCGGTGAATACCGCGAAGTTTGTTTTATAAGTCAGCAGTAGTTGGTACGCTTATCAACCACGAGGGGAAGCATGTATTGATTATAATAAAAAATATTCCAATATCTAACTCGTAAATAAGAAAACGTGTTATTTAATAATAACTAACCAAATAAATAAATATTCATGTTAGGTTATTTTACGTTGGCGATTTTTTTGTGTGTGTGGAAACTCACCCCTATAACTAGTGTGTGATTGTATACGTGTGAGTTAAGCTAGAAAGTTTTGTTTAAGCACACAGTCCTACAGAAGGATATGAAAAACGTGTTAACTAGCATGGTTAAGAACCTGATGATATCATAGGTTTTATGACGTATCAAATGAAAGGTTGGTCAGAAAATTTAGACATCTGATGACTGATTTGCGTGATCTTTCTCATCTCGAGAAAATAAAACAACCCGTTGGTACTTAAGGCAAGGCTAAAGTAGAGGAAGTTAAAAGAGAATGCGAAGGTTTACAACAAATTATTAAACTTCACTTTTTGCAGGTCGTTGTTTGATGAAGGATTGCGTGCGAGAAGTTTAGACGTTCGTTTTCCGTGTGTTCTGTTGGTTTAAATGTAAAAAAACAGAGAGATAGAAGAAAGAATGAAAGAATAATTTATTTAGCCCTAATGAATAGGAAAGTCGTAATTTTTACTACAGTACTAGGAATTTTAAGTTGCGAAATTAGATTTGTTGTATTTATTAAATCGTTTACAGATTCGTTTTTTTTAAGTTAGAAAGGTTCTCACTATTATAAAACTTTTTATCTGTTTTAAATAACATATTTAAACAACTTAAATGTTATGTATTTCATGTATTATTTTTGCGTAGTTAGTATTAAGATACTACAACGTCAATAGTTATTTTGTTGACTTACTTAGCGATAATAGTATTCCATCAACATTTCTTTTTAAATTACAAAGTTTCGGTTAGATATCATTTGGGCCTGACTTGGCCTGATGGTTAGGATACTCGACTCGCAATCTGCAGGTCTCAAGATCGAAACACATCTCCGAACATGTTAGCCCCTTCTATCGTGAAGGCGTTATAATGTTACAATAAATCCAACTATTCGTTAGTAAAGAGTAGTCCAAGAGTTGGCGGTGGGTGGTGTTGACTAGCTGCCTTTCCTCTATTCTTCACGTCGAAATTAGAGACGATTAGCTTTGCGCGAAATTCTACAAACAAACGATATCATTTGTAAATAAAATATTTTAAAAAGGAAGGATAAAACTATCAATAGATGGCGCTATATCACTTCAACGACTGCGGTTGACTCTCTCAAAGTACCTCATACAATGTCAAAATTATTTTGGAATTTAAAGAATATTTAAACTAATGGAATTATGATTTATAAAGAAAAATTCCATTTTGCAATTCCAAAATAAATGGTATGTGTAAAAGTGTACAGAATGAATAAATGTGAGAATGCAGGGTAGCAATTTTAAATGATTCTGAATTAAAAAAAAAACAACAACAACCACACGCACAGGAAGAATAACATTTTATAATTTAGGGTCAATTCAAAGTTTATAATCTGGGAGTTCTTACTGTTTACAATCAATATAGATTTGCCCTTGTATATTTATTTTGCTACCGTAATTAAGCCTTCCAAACTGTATTTACAGACGTCCGTGGAAGAAGATGCATTATATTATATGTTTTATTCATGAAAGCCATGTCATGGCTAATGAAAAGGGTTAATAATAAGATGGAACGATTTGGTAGTTTGGAAACGAGTCTTCATTATTGAAATGAGCCCAACATAGTATTACATTCTCGTTCATCAGCGCCCTTCAGAAATAATATAATAAGAATATGATAGACTCCAAACATGATTTAAATACATTTGTTGGAAACAATATAAGTTTACTGTTTTTGTTTTGTTTTTTCTCTTTAATATTTTCTGGTTAGAAGAAGATAAATGAACATTGCGTGCTTGAATTAAATGATCCCTGTCTATGCTTACTTCATCTCCATTCTATCTTGCCAACCTTAATTTTCAGTCTTTTCGTACAGTCGTTAGCAAAAATTGCATAGCTCTAACTATGTATATATATTTTTTCTTGTATCTAAATTTATAAATCGAATATTTGCGTGCAACTTGTAGACACTCTCCGCCTTCACGTGGCACGCGGGAAGTAGCGTGCGTGAGCGCGTGGGTAGCTCGGTCTGCAAAGCATCAATCATCTAACACTTGGTAATGTATGGGTGCTCAGTCAACTCAGGTAGGATTCGTTTGTTACAACCAGCTACTCGGCTTTCTCTGGCTCCTCTTTAAAACAGAATGGACTAGTTATCATGCTAATGTCTTTTTTTATATTTCCCACTTAAGCAATCAATAACCTGCCCAAATATTAAGCCATTGTTTTTATATTTTTCTCGATGAAACTCGTAGAAACACAGTAATATAATTTCTAGTAAAACAGAACTGGTTTCGTATTACGGTCGAATGTATTGCTCGTTATCCAGTACCAAGAAATTAATAAATGCAATCACTTAAAACCCAAGAATTGGAGTTGTTTTTTTAAGACTTTTATCTCTTACTTTACAATAAAGTTTTCGAAGAATTCTTATTTTAGTTTTAAAAATGTCCAACAGCTTGTTAGTGATACAGGCAATATAACGTCTAGACAAGCTGTACGTGGAATGATTCCTTGAATTTAGCAGACGTACCCTAACATAGTCAGTCAATAGCGGCCGCGTGCAATCAATCTATCACGTGGGTTAGGCTGAGTAACTGCGTTGTTGGAGCCGTATCGTACTACCTGGCAACTCCGAAGAAAGGCCTGATGAGAGGAGTTCGTTTATAACGTGACCACCAGCAAGCGCTTCCTTAGGCCTGCACACCAACCAAGGTCTACGGGTCCGATAACACAACCCAACATAAATCAACATTGATTGGCACTTCTGACAGCACAGTGATGGACTGACACCTGGCGGCTTGCCAAGTCATTAGCTTTTACCGATTCCCATTGGTCGGTGTAGATTTGCTTCCCCAACACCACTCTGAAGTGATTAATAACCTGACGTCACGACAAGCTTTCTCACCAATGGCTGTCTCTCTTGTCAAAAGTGGTTACCCACGATTGGCTCCTGGTGGTGGCGTTTCGTATTACGTCGGCGACTTGACTAGCGTAACACTATAGAGTTAGACAGTCTGAGCGCAACTGTGAGACGGTAAACAGCGTTTAGAGAGCGTCTGTCGTTTTAACGGATCTAGGATCGCGTAACCCGGGTATAACATTAGACGTGTGAACGAGATAGAGATTACACACACAAGTGACAAGGTTATTTGTTGTAAACTGGATACTATTACATCTGGAAATTTAGTGAACAAACTTAGCCTCATAAAAGGTTGAGGCGTTTCGGACCTAGGACAAGATGAGCCTGTTAAGTGGCAACCAGTATCTGAGACCGGAGTATCTGTCGCCACTTCCAACAACGGTAGGAAACTTTGCTTATATTAAGAACTAGTTTAAAGAGCAACCAGGGTAATAGCCTATTGTAATTTCTCGAAATTATTCCCACTTTCCCTTTCAATGTATCTTAAAATTGCTGAACCTGTACATATAGTATACTGTGTACGTACAGTACCTGTTTTAATAACGAAATATTATTGATAGACAAAATGCAGTTGTATTATTTCAGTGTACTGAGAACTGATCTGACGCACGGATGTTAAACTTAAATGTCTTTTTACTTTAGAGTTCTCTCCACTGTGGTTGACTGCTACTTTAATAATTTAATGAAAGTTAGATCATTGTTAATTGTTTACATTTTACTACAGATAGTGTAGCCGTTAACATGAGGAAATATTCTGTTTAATTTCATATCACCAGTTGAAAGTGTGTGACTAAAAGAATACCGTTTGATAGCAGCATAAAAAGTATGTTACAACTTTATTCTAAAAAAAAAATATCTTATGGTGTACCGAGACAGCCAGTGAACAACAGAAGGACGACATTTTTCCTAAACATCACTGTTTAGCGCCGTCATTTTTAAGGTGTGGTTTCAAAGTAAACTTAAGTTGCTTTACTTCTGTGACTAAATTGAAGTTATTATCACAGTTTGTTTTAGTGTTGTTGCAATGATGCAACACATAGCCGCTGAGAGGAAGTGAACTTGTTGTATTAAACCTTCAATATTGTGGAGATTGAATTTGAATTATTTATGTTACGTATGAGTGAGTAATGTTTCTGTCTCTTAAGTAACTTAGATGAATCATCAGTTTCCGAACTAAACTTTCTTACGAAGTAAACTAGCTATGGTCTAATGCATTGGTCTGACAAGTCCCGCCATCTCTGGGCATTTATCGCAACTATTTAGTAATATAATGTGAAGTTGGAAATAAGAAGATATGTATATGATAATATTAAAAAACAAACCAGTTTTTCATCTTCAAGAATTTAATTGTGTTTCTAACAATATTACATACGCGAACACATTGTTCTTTTAAGTAATGAATTTTGATTATATCCTGATACGGCAGTCGTAATACAAATATTTCGACTTCTAGCCATATAGTAATATTTATTGTAACGTTGTATGAATTTTTTTTAACAAATTGTAGTATTTTGAGAAACAGATTGTTTACTGAAAAGCACACGAGGAAGTCTTTCAGGTAGTGGATCGCTGAGGGTCTTTAATTCCACTTTTTTTTCTTACATGTGATGAATAAACGGTTAAATGGAGAGCTATCGGGCGTGTAACCTTGATTGGCATGGTAGTGAATTGTATCTCAGGTCAAAAGGTCAGGTTGTTTAATGCATAATAAAAGCAGACCAATGTATAGGATGGGAAAAATACGAAATGGCATCATAGATGTCTTAAGAGTTTTACAGTTGGTTCATTTTCGCCAAATTGTGCTTATTTGTTCACAATTAAAAGTGATCGATAATCGAATTCGTTATTAAGTACGTAGTTAACAGAATTTTATAAACACCCATAACAAAACATACTGATCTCTTTTTTTTTTTCATTTGATTATTTCCATGATACATCTATTGACATCCGGATGAAATATGACACGTTTCCGTGTACATTCCTGACTTCTGATATGTTTACATAAGTACATGCGCTGTTGCTCTGTGTATTTTGCTTGTATACGTGATCTTTACTGTTTGTTTATGTGCAGTAAGTAGATTACTGAACAAACACGAAACTTTGTGTTGACTTCGTGATAACCTTCTAGTGGAGTAAACAGTAAAAATAATTGTGTTGTGTAGGTTAAAAAATAGTCATTTCACTGGTTAATGGAAAACTTTAAATAAAACAGATGGAGACATTTTTTATTATTATTTTAATGCAGTGTTGCCTATATGGTTGAACAAGCACGTTGTTATGTTAGCCGCATGAAATGAGCCAGCAATGCCATTGGTCTCTTGATTCTCCATATTTAATGATTTTATTAGATTGATCAATTGAAATTGAAGTACGTAAGCAGTGCTAAATAAAGTAAATTCTATGTTCAGAATTTGTTTTTGATGCAATTTTAAGATCTTGCATTAAATTTTACTTTTATTTATTTTTTGTCTGTAGCTCGATGCGAAGAAGAGCCCGTTGGCGTTGCTGGCGCAGACTTGCAGCAACATTGGCGCCGACAACCCTAACCATAAACCCATTATCCCAGGCTTGGAGAAGAACCGAGACTCCGAGAAGAATAAGGACAAGTCTACGAATAGCGAAGAAAAACCATCTTTCAAGCCGTACGAGTTGTCAAAAAAAGACTCGGAATCTAGCGGTGAGGGAGGCAAAAAGTCGCCGTCGTCCAAGTCGGTATCCCCCGTGAGTCCGTCCCCAGCTGTTAGCACGACCGGGTCTTGTGGCAAAAATTCCCCGTCTGGGGGTCATGAAAAGAGGAGCCATAGTGCGACTAGTTGTGAAACTGGGACAACATCAGCAACAACGTCAACATCTACTAGCTTATCGGCTTCAAGTTCAATTTCGGGGAACCATAACACTCTTAGCGGACTCGGCTATCGGTCTGGAGCCTCCCTTGGCCTCGATTTGGGCCGTTCGGACTCATCCAAAGATGGACTCGGAAGCTTATCTCACTTGTCCTTTGGAGCCTACAAGCATGGATTGAACGGATCTCTTAATCCTTTAGCCAACTGTGTCGGTTGTTCTCCTATGTTAGGCCACATTCCGGTTGACGCCGCAAGCACAGCGCATACCTTTCCTGTCACGGCCTCACAGAGCGGGACGGGTGGCCTCAAGCCCGGATGCTATACCATGGGTGGACTCTCGCCGTACGTCGGATATGCTCGTGTGAAAACAGCGAGCGGTGGCACTGCCTTTGTGCCCGTGTGTCGTGATCCTTCTTGTATGAACTGTCAACTGAGTATGCAGAGTGCCCAGCTAGGCCAATGTCCCAGTGGTTGTACTCAATGCACTCATGAGCGAATAACTCCTTTCGGAGGGACTACCAGTTTGGCGGGTCTGATACCTGGACTGCCGGGATCTTCATCTCCCACGGCGGCTGGAAATCCTTCGGCCTTGGCTGGCCTCAACTCTCAACTCTATCCGCACGCTATGTTACCTAGGCCCAATGTGTGTAGCTGGATGGTTGGAGACACCTATTGTGGTAAAAGGTTTACTTCTTCAGAGGAGCTACTACAGCATCTCAGGACTCACACTAACCTGTCGGCAACAGATACCGCCTCGTACTTGCCAATGTTGTCTCCCAGCTTTAGCATGCCGTCAGCAGCTGGACTGGGTGCTGCGGCCTGTCACCTTCATTACAGTTCGGCTCCATCCCTTACTTCCCCTGCCGGTCTTCGTCGGACATATCCCACAAGCCTGAGCCCTGTAAGCTCCTTGAGTGCCAGCAGGTTTCATCCATATAAGCCGACCCTACCAACCTTACCAGGAGCTCCTATGCCGCCCCTACCACATCCAGGACTAAGTATGTACTACCCCTACAATCTTTACGGACAGCGTTTAGGGCCTCCAGTCCACCCCTGATCATGAATGAAAAACATAGAGTATATGAACATCAAAGCCTTGTGTATAGAAATACATGTAGTAAATTACAGACAAAGCAAGGAATTCCAAGTAATATATTGTGCAGTCAGTGACTTTTTTTTCCCCAAGACGAAAATTTTCCGGTGTGCAAACAAAAAAGAAAAAAAAGAGAAACGTTTGTGACAAAGTGTGAGTAGAAACTGAAAAAAAAGTGAATTTATTTCTAGAAATTGACGACGGTATATTACACTATATACATACGAGATGTAAGTATCTGTGTAAGAAAATTATAACTGTTTACTGCACTGTATAAAACTCGCAGTGCAAACGTGAGAGTGTATATATATATATATACATTCTAAGATCTTTATCCTGTAAATACTTAGCTATGTTGTAACGGAATATACAGCCTTGAGAGTGGTTTTATTGAAAATTGTGACTTAAGTATGTCTTCTATGTAATATTCGGTTCGGCTTTCATATTTCTCAGTTATCTTTATGTCAGCTTTTCACAGTATACCTTGTAAAAGCAATATATTCTGTCATCTCGTTTCTGACAATCAGGAATAATAAAAGTTTTTCCTAGAAATAGGTAATTTCTCTAGAGTGTTTTCGCGTGATCGACTTTTTTGTAGCTTTGTTTCTAAGCTTCTTTTCTGTGTCATGTATTACTTCTGTCTTGAATACGTGGTAATGACTATGAACAGTGAGTGGTGTGTGACATCTCGTTGGCTTTATTAAAATGACGATAAACATGTATATTTGTTATTCTTTGTTTTGTCAAATTACATGTACACGCTACATTTCCAATCTACCATTACACCAATTAAGTGGGATACAATAGAACTACATAAGGTGGCGTTGGTGAAAATAAATTAACAATACTCCAGTACATCATGAGGTATATGGCTTTACACACTTGTGATGGTATCGGTTTAAGATGGTCAGGGCCAATATTTCAAGATAATTCTAAATATTTGAAAAACACGTTTATATACTAAATAAATTTGGGATTTTATCCAAAATTCTTTGACCTTGGGAAGGATTACTGGGAATGTTGATTTGGAACTGAATTATATGAAATTTATGTACAGTAATAAGTAAAACAGCCCAAATTCTAACGACTACTGTGGTTCATAGTGGTAAACAATTAAAATAGGTAAAACAATATCAACTATTTTAAATAAAAAAAAACGTTTACTAGATATATATAAACACTGAACAAGTTGCTACATTTTTAAATATTTGAAAAGTATAGTTTGGATTGTGTCAATTAGCCTTTGGACAATGTTAACAATAGCGAAAAAGGTGACATAAAAATTAAGCCTCAATTTCAATAAACTACAAAGCTTAAGTATTTTATATTCACAAATATATGGAATGTCTACACAGCTTTTGTTTTGAATCTCTAATTAGGGTGTCAATTCCAAACGAATAAAGGAAGTTTTAAAATGGCACTTAAATTCAAAGATTTAATTATTGTTGTAGAAAAAAAGACAATTTCGTTCAAATAAGCTTTTTGTTTAAGTTTTACAAACTTGTTTAGGCGAAACTTGCTGCCAGTCAGTCGCATGCGACTACTTCACTCTCACAGTGGAACTACGTTCAATCATAAATAGATATAATAGGATTTAACATTCGAGCTTCGCGTGTTGTAATCACAAAGCTGGATATACTTAATCGTGGGATTATATACTAATCACAATTTGTTTGTAATTAAGCACAAAGCTACACAATGGGCTATGTATGCTCTGCCCACCATGGGTATCGAAACCCGGATTCTGGCGTTGTAAGTCTGCAGACATATCGCTGTGCCACTGGGGGGCTACTAATGACAAAGCTACTAAAACTAACTTTCACGGTCTCTAATTTTGAGATACACTGACCAGAAGGAGGACAACCAATCAGTAAGTAGCGCCCATCATTCACGCCAAGAGATTGGCTGTCAATCTTACAACGCACTCACAGCTTAAAGCGCAAGAAGTATTTTGTGTATTGCACGGAGTCGAACCCGGCTCTCCACCTCCAAAATCCAGAGCTCAACTCGCGCCCGATTGTGGAACTACTAACTTCAGAAAGACCTCTCGAATTAGGAAAAGCTTGCAAAATGTTAAGGTGGTGTTATCTTTCTTTTTTTTTAAACGAGTTGACCTGATAATTCAGGTTAGTTAACTACAACATGCTTTCATTAAGGAATATTTCTCCAGGGGGAGTTTTCTGTTGTTAGAGAGTGAATAATATTATCACGAATATTATATAGTTCTAAATTACTTTTAAATTTTTTTAAAATTGTTTTATATTTTGTAACACGAGGATTACTCAGGGTAGACGAAGTTTTCTTACACTATTAACAATGTACACAATTACTTAGTTACAAAACGATGCAATAAGTTAGCTTTGCTGATTTAAGCCTTTTTATATATGCTTCTGTAAAGTTTTATGGAACAACAATCTGTTACAATAATATTTTTATCAGTTAAAGTAAGCAAATCTCAACAAACTCTAAAGATGCACACTATCTATCTCTGGTGATTAAGTAATTCCATTTAGTTTGTCACCGAATTATCTGTAACAATAGAATAACGTTTCGATGAAACTGCATCATTAAGCTTCTTGAAATTAATTAAGAAACAAATTCAGAACAAAAATTATCCCTATTATTTATCATTGATTTATACTTTACTAGTTCATTTCAGATAATGCAACGACAGTTATGATCCTACGATATTTTTGAAACAACGTTTCGAACTGCTATAAGGTTATTACTTTAGAAACTGGATTATCTTAGTGTAACGTTATAACTCTTCATTTTCTAAATTGGCTACTTATATTGAACTGTTGTAAGGTTTTTTACCAGTAATGTGCCATCATATAATTTCTAATATAAACTTATGTAGACATTTTAAGTGTTCTAAATATATGAGAATTTGGAGTTCCACAGAGGTCATCAAGTAATACAACAATGCACAGTCTAGAGTTACAAAGGAAAATCACGAAAGAGTTTTGGTTATTGTTTTCTATCTGAAACTAGCTTTTCAAAGTATATGTAAATAATATTCAATAAGTGAATATTGGGTTTTCATTTGATAAATTAAGTCTCCGTTCAACTAGAGACACCTCAGTGGCAGGGATCGGGTGTAAAAAATCCAGGAATTATCTGATTTTGGTGAAACTTACATAGGATGTACCATACTATGAAATATGATTATTACAATATGCAATTTTCAAGTTGAACAAAAATTGATGACTGGCCACACCATCATCAGAAGCCTCCATACTTAAAGACAGTATTTCTCCTCTTGTAAACCACGGGACCATTACTTGAACCTTCATTATTATTTTTTCGTTCTTTGTTAAATCTGTTTTTCAAACTAGTCTAACAGATCGTCAGATAACGTCAGGCCCTGCTGACCGTGACTTTGCTACTCTTCAGTATGTCATTATCAATCACCATTATTCCTTCGATTACCTGCATGTACAAAGTTCCCAGATGTTCGACTTACAACATGTGCAGCCACTGTGGACGTGATGATGATGGACTCTCTAACAGTTCTTGTTGAAGCAAATCCATCTATCAAGCCCAAAGATGGTGGTGACAAGAACAGTAGTGATAGTAGTAGTAGCTTTTCGCCATCAGAAGCTCAATAAAAATATCTCCAACTTCAAGGAGAGTAATGTAGGAAGGTTGTATAATTTGATTTGAGAATAAAATAAAATACAGAATCAATTCACGTGTGTGACTGACTGTTGTTGGTCAGGTGGTGCGGCCACTCCAAAACCGTATGTTTTTTTACTGCTCATAACTCCCGACTGAAATACGTTACAGTTATATGGATTGCATATTTGGATATAGAAAATACCGGACTTTCCAACGGTGTGTGCAACACCTCCAAGAAATAATTACCGGAATTTCTTGTTCCTTGCTCTGCCACCCAAAAACACTACTCTCGCCACTGGTTGAGAGAGAGGCCTTGTGTTAAAAAAATTGGATCTTTATTTTTAGCACTCATCTAAACATTTTCCTGATTTGACCAGCTTTAATGAGTAGGTGAAACTTGAAAGTTTTGGATTAACTTGTTAATTACTTTCAGTTGTCCGACTCTTTCGGCGGTAAGTCTGAAGGTTTATAGCGCTAAAAATCGGGTTCAGATACCCGCAGTAAGCAGAGCACGGATAAACCATTGTGTAGCGTTATGCCTAATAGTAAACAAAACAAACTTTGTTTGTAACAAGTTCATTTCCTTATGGATAAACAGATGTAACAGAAAAACCTTCGAGTAATACCAATATGTCATTATTACTTTCACTACCGACAGAGGTTATGTTTTCACTCCTGTATGTATGTTTGTCAGCAGGATTTCTCGAAAACGACTGAACTTGGTATACATTTGGACTATAACCCATCTTAGAAGTGATTCCTATATGTTAACATGGGGACCGATTTTCACAATATACTTGTTCTATAACTCAATCAAAAATGATCGTATTATGATGAAACTTGGTGGACATATGTAGAATATTATTGCTCGTTGTCCTACCAAAGATGGTCCGTATCTGTTTATAATGTCGGGCGTAAGGACACATTTTCTTATTTTTGAGGGCCAAATATGAGCAACGCTACCTAGCGGAGGTATGCTCTTTACTGAGTGCCCTTTTGATTATTATTTTTTGCTCTTCGATGCTCCAAGTAAGCGTAACAGAATGAAAACCAACGTACCAGTGCTATACGATCAAATTTCTGTGCCAAGGTTTTTTAATACAAGTTTAACTCACCATGTTTCTTTTTTTTTTATATTCATATTCCTATACAACTTACTAAATAGTTTTAGTACGGTCGGGCGTGGCCGTGTGATTTGGCTGGGGGCCTGAAAGTCCAAGATTCGAACTGCATGCAATATTTCTCTGATCACTGTTCATCACTCTTAGCTGTGTGGATAAATGTGAATAAATACACACATCACAAACTTAGACGTGTACAAAAAAAACAAAAAACCCTTCAACTTTGTTTAAGGTGGTACCAACGACTCCAACATATTAACACATTTAGAGTTCTGTTTTAGTAAGTTTCTTGTTTGAAGACATTGTTATTTGTGGTCCTATATACGGGTAAGTTTCTTGTTTGAAGGCATTGTTATTTAAAGTTCTATATACGAGTAAGTTTCTTGTTCGAAGACATTGTTATTTGTAGTTCTATATACGGGTAAGTTTCTTGTTTGAAGACATTGTTATTTATAGTTCTATATACGGGTAAGTTTCTTGTTTGAAGGCATTGCTATTTAGAGTTTATATACGAGTAAGTTTCTTGTTTGAAGACATTGTTATTTATAGTTCTATATACGGGTAAGTTTCTTGTTTGAAGACATTGTTATTTATAGTTCTATATACGGGTAAGTTTCTTGTTTGAAGACATTGTTATTTATAGTTCTATATACGGGTAAGTTTCTTGTTTGAAGACATTGTTATTTAGAGTTTATATACGGGTAAGTTTCTTGTTTGAAGGCATTGTTATTTAGAGTTTATATACGGGTAAGTTTCTTGTTTGAAGACATTGTTATTTAGAGCTCTATATACGGGTAAACCTTTTGTTTAAAGACATTGTCATTTAGAGTTCTATATACGGGTAATTCTCCTGTTTGAAAACATTGTTTTTTAGAGTTTATATACGGGTAAGTTTCTTGTTTGAAGACATTGTTATTTAGAGATCTATATACGGGTAAACCTTTTGTTTAAAGACATTGTCATTTAGAGTTCTATATACGGGTAATTCTCCTGTTTGAAAACATTGTTTTTTAGAGTTTATATACGGGTAAGTTTCTTGTTTAAAGACATTGTTATTTAGAGATCTATATACGGGTAAACCTTTTGTTTAAAGACATTGTCATTTAGAGTTCTATATACGGGTAATTCTCCTGTTTGAAAACATTGTTTTTAGAGTGTTCTGTTAGGGTAATTCTCCTGTTTGAAAACATTGTTTTTAGAGTGTTCTGTTAGGGTAATTCTCCTGTTTGAAAACATTGTTTTTAGAGTGTTCTGTTAGGGTAATTCTCCTGTTTGAAAACATTGTTTTTTAGAGTGTTCTGTTAGGGTAATTCTCCTGTTTGAAAACATTGTTTTAGAGTGTTCTGTTAGGGTAATCTTCTTAATTGAACATATCTTTATTTTCGGGGTCTCATGAGATAAAATTTGGCTTGAGAATTTCAGCTTTTTATAAAGTTTTTATTAGCACACGTTTTTTTTTCTTCTTTCATTTAACATTTGTTTTAACGAAAGACTCGCTTTAAGCGTTTTACTTGATCTTTAGCTAAAAGTAGGAAACATTACGTTTTAATTTATTTTGTTATCTTATACAGCGTTTCTTCACAGTAGATTAGCTTGCGTCATAAATTTCAAGTCCCATGTGTACTTCTGCTGATGTTATTGACTTTCTTTGAAAATGCTTTCAAACGATTTGAATTACCTGTGTTAAAAATTAATGGCGTTCACATAAATATTTCACACACACACACAAAGAAATATACTTGAAAGTTCTCACTTGTTCTGAAAAAGAAAAGCTCATGTGTAGTAAAGTCCATCAGAAACATAACATAAATCCTCCCTATTACCGGAAGAAGTTTTAAATAGGCAAACAAAACATTCGCAAAAAACGCTGTAATTTCCTGCTTAAAGGTGTTATGCAGTATAAGTAATTATACGTGTTTCAAAACATTCGCAAAAACGCTGTAATTTCCCGCTTAAAGGTATTATGCAGTATAAGTAATTATATGTGTTTCAAAACATTCGCAAAACGCTGTAATTTCCTGCTTAAAGGTATTATGCAGTATAAGTAATTATACGTGTTTCAAAACATTCGCAAAAACGCTGTAATTTCCTGCTTAAAGGTATTATGCAGTATAAGTAATCATACGTGTTTCAAAACATTCGCAAAAACGCTGTAATTTCCCTCTTAAAGGTATTATGAAGTATAAGTAATTATACGTGTTTCGATGTGATATATTGGTTTCGAAATAAAGTTTACCCTCTAAAAACATGTATAATTTTCATCTCTTGTAGAAAAGACGAATTAACGATGAAGATTGTCATTTATACAACACATTGTTAGAGCATTGGATGTTAAACGTAGAAAACAACACAGATCAAGAATTTCCTAATGGGGCTCGATGTTAGCTTTTCCAACAACACAGATCAACAATTTCCTAATGGGGCTCAATGTTAGCTTTTCCAACAACATAGATCAAGAATTTCCTAATGGGGCTCGATGTTAGCTTTTCCAACAACACAGATCTAATGAGCTTTTCCAACAACACAGATCAACAATTTCCTAATGGGGCTCAATGTTAGCTTTTCCAACAACACAGATCTAGATTTTCCTAATAGGGCTCAATGTTAGCTTTCTCAACAACACAGATCAACAATTTCCTAATGGGGCTCAATGTTAGCTTTTTCCAACAACACAGATCAACAATTTCCTAATGGGGCTCAATGTTAGCTTTTCCAACAACACAGATCAACAATTTCCTAATGGGGCTCAATGTTAGCTTTTCCAACCTGAATGACTGATTTCGTGAAAAGGTTACTGAACTATATAAGTTGTTAAGTAAATAATTTTTTTCTCTGATACATAACCAACTCTAGGCGTGTCATAATAGTAGGGGCTTCCTTGCATGGTGGTGATCATTTTGTTTTTATAAACAATTTTGAGCTGAGTTGTTTCTTGGATTCAAACAACTTTTGTAATAATAAAACTAAAAAAAAAGAAAAAAAAGAACAAAATATCTTAAGCCATGGATCTACTTAATTTTGATCTTGGGATCATCTGATTTGAAAAATTACATTTAGAAAATTAAAATGATTACATTACTAGTTTAATGTTTGTTTGTTTGTTTTTAATTATGCACAAAGCTACACAAGGGCTATCTGTGCTCTGCCCACCACGGGTATCGAAACCCGGTTTCTAGCGTTGTAAGTCCGCAGACATACCGCTGTGCCACTGGGGGGCACTAGTTCAATGAAAAACGTAATCATTATAACGTTTCGCTTGCAATTAATAACCTTTATGAGTTTCTTACTATGTTTGATAGCGTAAAAAAATAATCCTTTAAGGTTGTCCTCTTACACTATAAAACATTCAAGGCTTATTACACTAACGTGTAGGATTCGATCCCTGCTGCGGACATAGCGCAGTTAGCTAGCCCATTGTGCAACTTTGCGCTAGAACAAAGAACAAAACCAATTTGCATCATAAAAATATTTAAACTGTCTTTTCGTATTCGTGTAGCTTTGCGCGAAATTCAAAAACAAAACAAACTTTTAGTATTCTTTACAAAAGATTTGCCTACATGGTTAATTTCTTATCATTCAACAGATCTCTATTGTGTGAATAAGTTTTTAAAAAAGCTCAGAAAACATCAATGAATAACTTAAAAGGAATCATCAGAAAAGAGACACGTAAGTATTATTGTGTGAAGATTTGGCTACCATGTTTTTACATGTGAAGAATCGTAACTAATTATCATAGAAAATACACGCCATTTTATTGAATTTTACTTTAAACAGCAATAAACAAATACTGTCTCATATAAACAATTTTTTTCATTCAGGATTACATATTGCATGTTGTTTCGACTTATTTTCAAGTGTGTATATATTAATTTCAAGATCAAAATATACACCGTGATTTACCAAGTATAGTAGAAACGTAATTTTTTTTACAGTTAAGAAATTCTTGTGAAGATCAAAATGAAAGTAATCTGATTAGGTTCTTAAGACTTACTAGAGCTTTCGTGTCCCGAAAGTCCCTGACTTAAGCACCGCTATGGAAATATTTTTTAATATTCGCTATAATATGCAAACTAAGAGTAACACTAAATAATATAACCATCCTTACAACCTTTATTTCTCTTATTTTTC
>NW_013665667.1:1196278-1198720 GCF_000517525.1 Limulus polyphemus | reverse complement strand
GATTCGAACCCGCGACCCTCAGATTGTGAGTCGAGCTCCTTATCCACCTGGCCATGCCGGGCTTTTTCGATTTGTAACTTAGAATAAACGTATTTTTGTTTTATTTCCTGTAGCCATATTTTAAGAAATAATTAATTTTATCTAAATCACCTTCAAGAACCCTGGTTCTCGTACAATATAAATCCCGATCGTGAAATATATATATATATGTGTGTGTTTGAAGTATCTTGCAGACAGTCCAGGTGAAACGATTTCATGATATACAATCCATCTTAAAATATGACGTTGTTATATAACTATACAACTAGAGTGATAATCTGCAATTTCTATCTTGAAATGAATGAAAGCTATAAGATAGTATAATATCATCTTAAAATAACAAGACATTTTTGTTTTCTGTATATTATAGGTCTATACAAGGTGGGGGCTATACATTCATTTACAACATAGTTTAATTTCTAACTATTACTCTGAAACAAACAATAATTAACTTGATCTCAATTGTCTTTGTAATATAATTAATACCAATTGTACAAATTGTATAGTCACATTTGTCCAGCCTTGTACGAGTAAGGAAGAAATATGCTCGCTCAGTTTACAATTTAACCCTTAATAAAAAGCAAACAAAAAAAACGTCCTATTTTGGAACACGAAATATATTAGAAACAAATTAATCTCATGCCACGAACCCCACGTGGTCCATAGCTTACAACAGTAATTTGGGCGTGGCACCGTTTAGTTGTATAAAGTTTTATGTGTTTGCTATTTATGTTATTTTAGTGTTTCGGTCCATATAGTTTTCAAAATAGATTTAGCTTGAATTGAAGACGTATACCAATCTACAGTAAGCACACAATATACGGTCGAAATCAAGTTAATACTTTGACTCGAACTTTTTTCGCATGTTTAGTGTTTACCGACGAGCATTCTTTTGATTTATTTTATTCGAGACAGCATAAAGGCTATTTATTACACTATACTGTAACTTCTGCTATTTAATACTACAATAAGTGCCATTAAGTAGTTTAACGTAACTGCCATAAGTTGTGTATGTAATCATTTCGCGCACCCCATTTTTTGCTTTCTAGAAGTGAAGCCAGCAGAACAGACGATGCAACAAAATAAAAATAAAACTATTTCAGCTTGCAATTCAACGGCCAATTAACAGCAGAGTGACGCCCAAACTGTACAACTTTCTGTGATAACAGAAAACGTCGTGCATGCATAATTTCTCTCGGTTGACATTGTTCGGCGAGTGTCATTTAAAGGAAGAGGTTCAGATTTCTCTCCTTGTCACACTTAAGTCACAACAAAATGTCTGTATGAAGCTCAACTCTAATGCAACACATGCCAGTGGCTGATAGCTGCGGCAGACTCACTGCCTGAGAGCGCTAAGTGAGGCAGAAATGATATATTATTCTGCCAACTTCACCCTATAATTAGGGGCCGACCGATGAAAACTGAGCGATCGGTCTAAGACTCCAAACACACTGGCTTTAAACGCTCTCATCCTGCCAAGTCTCCCACAACATTTGTCACGCTTACGAATGAGTGCACACGAGGCAACTTTCCTTCGTTACCGTTATGAATGTACGATAATGAACAGAGAATCACTTAGCTTTTTTCTCCTTTTCTGTCTTACACACGCCAGTTATTTTACTTTTTTCTATACATTACAGGTTTGTCCCTTACCATGTCGCTTTTCTAATTCTCTATGGTAACTAGGATAAAAGAGAAGTCTTGGACATATTCTAGTGAAGGAAAAAAAAACGAGTCCTGTAATTAAATTTCTTTGTTGCAAATCACGTAAGAGCTTGTAAAGGATCTGACGTTATTAGCAGCGAGGAAGTTGAAAAGCTTGAGAAAATGCTACTTATTGTTCATCATGACACTGATATGTGGCGCTTCTGGTAGTTATTAACCTTAAATTGATATATTTTTACCACCCACTTTGAAGCTAAATAGAACATCTGCCTTTGTTTTTGTATCTGGGAACAAAAACCTTAGGACGCCTTAGCTTTAGGGTAAGAAGTTGACATTTTCATTTCAGGAGTGGTAAATCAGCTCATAATGATACATATAAACACGGTGTTCTAAGCTTGAAATTTATTGATTCGAGAATATCAAGGCGACAGTAAACAGACATATGATTTGCCGCGTTTTGGTATTGAGACACTCAGAAATCTAAAAGACGCAAAATTATTCGCAAATCTTGCTATCAGTTTCAGAATTAAGAGTAGTCTTTAATTTAAAGCTTTATAATTATTTAATATTAAATGATTACAGTGCATTTCTTATTTAATAAAATAAGTGAATATGCGGTTTGGAGGTCCATTATGTTGACAGACAGATCCTGCTATGAAACATGCTTATTTTTGTTTGAATTTCGCGCAAAGCTACACGAGGGCTATTTGCGCTAGTCGTCTCTAATTTAGTAGTGAC
>NW_013665667.1:1193969-1195861 GCF_000517525.1 Limulus polyphemus | reverse complement strand
CTCTTTTACCAACGAATCGTGGGAATGACCGTCACATTATAACGCTCCCATGGCTGAAAGGGGTGAGCATGTTCGGTGGGACGGGGATCCGAACCCGCGAGCCTCAGATTATGCCTATGCCGGGCCAAAGAAATATAATGAATTTAATAAAAGTGGAAATGAGCTCTCATCATACACAATGAAGAACTATATATTTTGAGAGATTATGAATTCAGCAAAAGTAGAAATGTGCTCTAACTGTATGTACAAAACAACTATATATGTAGAGAGATCACGAATGTAGTAAAAGTGAAAATGTGCTTTAACTGTATGTACAAAAGAATTATATATATATATATATAGAGAGAGAGAGAGAGCTCATACAGCCCTTTTTGTAGCTATGTAGCAAAATTTTAAAACAAATCTGAGAGCAAAAACAGTGGACTAATTATGCTTCTTTTTTCCCATAAAAAAATTAAAGTTAGTAAAGTTCTAAGGTGAAATCTGATAGACTGCGTATCCCTAAAACTATGTGGGTTCCGACTTCCTCTTGCTCTATAAGATATTTGTTTGTTTGTTTATTTGGAATTAAGCATGAAGCTACACAATGGGCTATCTGTGCTCTGCCCAACATGGGTATCGAAACCCGGTTTCTAGCGTTGTAACTTCGCTGTGCCACTGTATGAAATACATTAAATTCTTCTCACAGAGTACTTTGTACCCTAGTTTTATTCGTCTACGTTTTGTGTACAATGCTTCTTGTTTTGGCCTTGTCTGAAAAGTTATTTTTCCAAAGATACACAGATATTATTTATACATTCTTTTTTTATGATGTTCAAACTAACATAACTATTGCGTAATATTTATAAATAAATAAATATGAAGAGACGTAAACTCTACCTTTATTTAATCTAAATTTAAAAGGTAACAAGTTCAAAGTTGCTCATCAGAAAGACCAGTTTTTTGCGTGTTTTTTTTTTAATTTTAGGATTCACACAGTTTGTAAACTGGTTTTCAGTTCAACTTATTGTGTGAAACTTGTGACGGATATGAATAAAATCAAAGTTTCACAACAAGATGTGGGAATTCTACAGTTAATAAATATCTGGTTTGTTTGTTTGTAATTAAGCACAACGCTACACAATGGGCTATCTGTGCTCTGCCCACCACGGGTATCGAAACCTGGATTCTAGTGTTATAAGTCCGCAGACATACCGCTGTGCCACTGGGGGGCTATCTGGTTTGTAAAGGCTGGTGAGTTAAAGTTACGCAAGCGTTACCTTTCAACTTTAAATATATAAGTTGGAGTTTTTCGTCCATTTCTAACCATTATTTTATTTCTGATTTGCATTTCTGATTAACAAGGAATTTTTTCGGGTGCTTTAGATTTGCCGATTATTATGCCCCGGAAAAACTTTGATTCACCTGGGGGTATGCCGCATGAGTTTACCGGATACCCCGGGGTATAAAGATGCTTCGGGGCGTAATGGGCCATATACTTAAGTAGACGTGAAATTTATTTACCACCTCTTTCCTTTAGAATATAATACCTTAATACGTACATATAATACCTATATAATACATATACATACACATAATACCTATATAATACATATACATACACATAATACCTATATAATACATATACATACACATAATACTTATATAATTCATATACGTACACATAATACCTATACATACATATAATACCTTCATACGTACATATAATACATATACATACATATAATACCTATATAATACCTTCATACATACATATAAATACTAATAATCCTTCATACTTGTTTGTTTGTTTTAATTTCGCGAAAAGCTACTCGAGGGCTATCTGCGCCTCTTCCTACTACCGCAACTCCATCTCTATATAGTCATATATATATATATATATATATACACAC
>NW_013665667.1:1174003-1193086 GCF_000517525.1 Limulus polyphemus | reverse complement strand
TAATACAACTTCCTACTACTACTACTCCATCTCTATATAGTCATATATATATATACACACATATACTAATACAACTTCCTACTACTACTACTCCATCTCTATATAGTCATACATATACACACACATATATACTAATACAACTTACTACTACTACTACTCCATCTCTATATAGTCATATATACATATATATATCCACTAATTATCTATCTACTTAATAAAGATAAGCCAAACAAATAATTAAGAAAAGGAAAAAATAATAAATCATGGTTCGATTAGAAGAGGATAAGCCGTATTCCTATGATTGAAAGCAGGCTTCGGATTAGTGCTCACAAGTGCTCCTATATAAAATATATATCGCTGACAGTCTACAACAGGCAATTCATGGGTCATGACTGCCCTCAAAATCCTGATTTCTGATCTGCAGTACCCCCTTTAATTGAAAATTATTATCATTACCTTCTGATCAAAGAAAGCTTCCTACATTTATCAGAACTAAAGATTAATTGATGCAGCTAATTTAAACTGTCTAACTATGTAATGTCCTAAATGTAATATTTATAATGATTAGAATACATTGATTAATCGTGGCGTTTTCCATGGTTACTAAACAGTTGTTTACCCATGCCACACATTTCCACACCTCATCCTCGGCCAATGGCTTTGTAATCATTATAGTACAATACTACTAGCCATTTTTCTTTAGAACAAACCTATGAAATAGACTACCGCCTCTTCGGATAGAAAAGGTTCCACCCTCCCTGTAGAATATACTGTAGTTCTATTTCCATAGAATATGCAACTACTCCTTCCCATAAATTATTCTATTATTATTTTTGTCCTATATAATTTTCATTTTGTTTGCACAGAACGTTTGAAGATGATATAGCCAACGGTGAAATAATAACGTTACCTTGCGGCTGAGAAAACAGTGGTTCACATGACTTGAGTTATTCAATGACTCTTGGATACCCTACAGATTCAAAATATATTAAACACTTCTTTATTTTATAAATACTAGGAGAAAATTACTGATCACAATAGATAAGCAAATGAAGGGGAAATTCTTTGTAATCAATAAAGTCTGCTTAATTCGTATGCTTTAAGAGTTGATAAAATCAATTATCTGGGAGAAACAAATTCTTGAAATATTCTTGCCAGAAAACAAAATGATCAGTTTACGTTCAAAAGGAGCGGCTCTCCAGTTTCTTTGATCAGTTGTCTATTTCAATGCAAGTTTTCCCACAAATACCATTTCATATTTTCAAAATGAAAGGACCGCTTTCTATACAATGTCTGCGGATTTACTACGCTAAAAACCGGGTTTCAATACCCGTGGTGGGCAGAGCCCATACATATAGCCTTTTGTGTAGCTTCAAACAAAATTTACTTCCAAAAAAAGAAGAAAGAAAAGATTACATTAATGGCGATACAGCTACATATCTTGAATAATGTTTTTAACTAAGACAATTCAGATATCATCTGACCAAACCACTGTCCCTATTGTAAAACACGTGTTTGAAGCTACAAATCAGTAGCTGAAAAGGTTTGATTTGAATCTTGTTAAAATAAAATGAATTTAGAAACTGAAACATTGCTCCAAATAACAAACTAGAAGGCTTTCTTTGATATATTGTTTAGGCAGAGTATTCATGGTGAAATTTGGTTGAATGGACGATTAACTGCCTGTTGTAGAAACACAAGTATAGAGGACGACGTTTCGAAAGTTTCACCAAACTAGAAGGTTTTCTTTGATAGATTGTTTAGGCAGAGTATTCATGGTGAAATTTGGTTGACTGGACGATTAACTGTCTGTTGTAGAAACACAAGTATAGAGGACGACGTTTCGAAAGTTTTCCCTAACTAGAAGGTTGATTGACCTTGAAAGCGTAATGGTTATATGTTTGTGTAGCTTATGAAACTGCATTAGTGATTTTTTGAAATGATATTTTAGGTATCCGAAAGACAGTCGTTCAAGAGAACATTTTTTTTTTTGAAAATTACAAACACATATAATGTCAACTGAGAAAAAGGATATAAGAAAACGGTCCAATAAAGAACGTTTATAAAGCTGTGTCAGTTCTATGGTCGTTCATCGTAGTTCAGTTTCCAATAGATTTCACGTATATAGTTAGTTGCAATCATGAAACAAAATGCTCATACAGAAGGACAGATAAGTGAAGGACTACAGAAAGCTTTATAATAGTGTTTCTATGACTGTTCTTTATCGTCATTCCCGAACTCTTATCCTGCACATTAGTGCCAAATCGCAAGCACATTATTAAACCTTTAACGACTTCCTTGTACTAGTAGAAATATTAAAAGGTTATGTTGAAAATGAATTCGTTCCTTCGCTTCAGTCCTATGCTGATTGTATTTAACTGCAGAAAGAAAAAACACATTTTATATACCCTCAAATCACCGCTATTCTTAATGGTTCTTTATTCGCTAGTGTATGCGTATAGTGTGTGTGTGTGTATATATGTTAACACATAAAAATAATTACCCTTTTATATTTGATATAGTGTTTCTATCTATATTTATCCAAGTCAACGACGTCACTACGTTAGTATTACCAGTTTATTTATTGTCACGTATGACAACTATTTTTACACGATCTTCAGAAACTCAAGTAAGAGTAAACTGTAATTGTATGTAATACAACCATTCTATGATTGCTTGTTAAAAATAAGCCCGAAGGCACGCGTGCCACACTGAAGACAAGGCCCAATTGATTAAAAAAATGCTTTCTGCGTAATTCGGTTCTTTTTTACAATCAATGCAAGGAAACCCTATTAAGTGCGGTGTTGTGGTAATGCAAAAGATTGGTAGAAGTGTGTGTATGTGTGTGTGTAATTTTAAAACATCCGGTACATTATTACCTCACCAGGAGATACACTTGGAATACAAATGCCGCTGGGTCTGCAAGTCCAGATGTGACCAAGTTCAAAGGACCCGCCGACCACACAGGGGGTTCTAGAACAGAGACGGCTAACGAAGACGCGAGTTCGAGACATATTAAATTTTCCGCTGTTTATACCACTAAGCCAAAGATGTTGTGCCCTCGCAAGATGCTGTAATAGGCCTAGTATTTGGATGTATGATTCACAAAATTATGTAAGGTAAGGCCTAATAAGCTACAAAATAACTTCCTCATCCCCGTGCTGCAAATTTTCATTCTCTTCCGCCCTTCACGTCGGACACGAATCATTAAGCACGAAATTATTTGAGTAATTACCGTTACTAATTAACACGGAGAACAACACATGTAGCTTACTGTATCTGTAATAACTTAGAAGGAGGTTTACGCACAGTGAACGCTACATGTTTCTTCTTACATAAAGTGGATTATTCTAAATTTTTTGCTGTCAAAAAGATATGGTAATTCTGAATCTAAATAAAGTTACACTTCTCATTTATATTGATAGAGGATAGATAATTAAACTTATAGTAAAGACATAGGATCGCCAGTTAGTCAGAAGGAACCATTTATTACATATTAAAGGCTTTTAAAATGTCCAATCCATTTCATCAAACTTGTTGTATCTTTTTTTTTATTAATTAATAATTTCGAAGAGAAATTGTTGCGTTGTTTCCATTGCCGAGGCTATTATTTCAAATTAAAACCTTTTTTTTTATGTACTTGCTAAAGACGGGAAATATTTAATGTTTAATATTTAATGTTTAATATTTCCAATATTTTCTTAATCCTCAAATGTTGATTTTACACAATTATAGTTGAAAACGTACGCAAATAACCAGTTCGAGCTCTGTTGTTTGATTTCGTTGACTTTTATTTAAAGTTATCAACCGAATCAACCCTGAAAAGACTAGCATCCCATGCCCAAAACCAAAACACTGATATTGAGATGTTTCATTCACAAGAGCATATCTTCAAAACTTTAATACAAACGTATACATTTCAGAACAGAAAATGGAGGGATCGACAAAATACTGATAGTGATGACTATTTTCATTTTTACCACCCATGCTTAGACTATGGATAGAAAGATAGTAGGTTTCGTCTTTCGTTTTTTGTATGCCCCCACCCCCATGGCTCAGTAAAAAAATCTGTGGACTTATATCCTAAAATCCTGGTATCGATACCCATGGTTTGTTCAGCACAGATGGCCCATTGTGTATCTTTGTACTTAACTACAAATAAACAACAACAATCAAAAATCATTTTATTTGTTTGATCTGCATTGTTCACATAGATTGAAGATGAATGACAATGTTAAGTATCTTTGTACTTAAATACAAATAAACAACAACAACAATCAAACATCATTTTATTTGTTTGATCTGCATTGTTCACATAGATCGAAGATGAATGACAATGTTAAGTATCTTTGTAGTTAACTACAAATAAACAACAACAACAATCAAAAATCATTTTATTTGTTTGATCTGCATTGTTCACATAGATCGAAGATGAATGACAATGTTAAGTATTGTCTTTGACATGTTTACGAACTATTCTGCTGTAATACCATATCAAGATAAGGAATGACATTCTTATATGTACTACAGTGTTAGAGGCAATTCAACAACAAATCTTATTGTATTTATTTCTACACCATATGACCTGTAGAAAATTTCGGGCGCGATAACTTTAAAGTAACCACATTGGAATAGTCCGCTTCGTTCTGATGAGTGTAATTTTTCCTTATTAGATCAAAAAGATCCTGATAACCTTTGGTGATTTCACTCTACATTAATCTTCGTATACACTACTTTATTTTCTCAGTTGATGGTGTCATATATCTGTTCTTAACGCATATAAAGACAAGCCGTGTATAGGTTCATATACATATATATATATATATATATACGGATGTCCTGTTTCGACATGTGGTGTAATAAAGATAAGCACAGAGAAATTATTTTCTACGTATATGACAGCTCGTATCATACGTGTGCCATATCTATATTTATTTTGTTGCCTAAGTGTCGATAGACATGTTGAAATACGAAGCAGTAATGTACTGTACACGTATGTAAACGTGATGGTATACAGTAAATATTCACGTGCACATAGATATTTAACAGTCGGCTGTGTAGTACGTATTAACTTATATAAACTTATCATACAATCATCTAGTATACCTTCCCGTGTATATTAGAACATCAAGTACATTAGCACATAAAAAATACAGTGTACGATAGTGCACAAGTCGTGTACACCAATACAGCAAATACTCATGTACTGCAATAGGTTCACACAAATATTTCTACAAAATAGTCATATCAAAATGGTTTGCGCGATGTCCGTAAGAGAATTTTCGATATATTATAGTTTAATGTAAAATAAATCCACAGAAGTTCAAAAATATAATGTAGCATACAGACACTAATATTCACGCACATGTAAATATATTTACGTGTATGGTAATATATATCATATAACGATATATTCACGCATATACAAGTATACGTATGTATATGGTAGTACATGTCATATAACGATATATATTCACGCATATATATGTTATGCAGCTTTATACAGTAAAGTAACATGTATATACTTGTATACAAATGTTCAGGATATCTTGTTATGTATACAAGTATGTATGATATATCTATATACGTGTTCATAGCATGTGTTCAGTTGTATAACAAACAACTGTGACGTATTTAAAGACTGGTGGTAAAAGTTCAGAAGTATACAAACATATATATATGCTACTAAGAAATCACGCAGGATGGAAAATTAGTTAATCATAAAATAAGAACTCGATAATTCAAGCATTTTTCGAAATTAGACCTTTCGGAAGCGCGCGGTTTTCTTATTTTATTCTATAAATTGTACATTAACATATATATATATAGATATTTTAAAGGAAGCTGTACAGTATAGAACCATATGAACATAAGTATTTATTGTAGATATATATAAATATATATCATACATTCACATGTATACAAGTTTAAAGCGTTTAGAAACACGTGGTATAAATACACATGTATACACCAACGTCTCACCTGCAAGTATTTATATCACTTATGTAGTTATATATCATACAGCTATAGTTTCACACAGTCACGTGTAGTGTTAGGTACTGATACACAATATACATCTTCATGAATACGTGTGAATAATGTGCAGCCATGTTGACGTAAAATAACCACAAGATGATTATTAATAGATCAAAAATAAAAATACAAAGAAAAAATGGGTTCTCCTGGTGGGCACAGCTCGGATAGCCCATTGCGTATCTTTGTGCTTAACCACAGATAAAGAAAGAAAAGACCCGTATGTGCTTTGGAGGAATGATTTTCTGTATTTTAGCCATCAGGAAAAACGTTTTTGACAAAATAAAAAAAAACGGTTGTAATATACAGATGAACCTTATAACTTGGAGAGCATTTAAACTTTTATGTTTACAGGTAAAGTAACATAGCTATATCCATACTTATGTCTTCTCTACCGAAACTTATTGAAGAAATTTAGTTGTAAAATGTTCATGATTTATCCTTTATTATTACCAGTCCTCAAAACCAGAAACCTTATTTCTAGTTTATTCGTTATGTATTCATATTTTTTCTCCGTTTGTGTTCCCGTCCCTGAAAGACGATTTCGGTTTTTAGTGTGTTCCATCCAGTCTCGCATCGGTGGTGCTGAAACAAAACCAACAATAACAATATGCTTAAATTTCTTTTGAAATTGAGTTGTTACCTAGAAAAATAGAGTCAAATTACAGTAGCTACATTTGATTTTACGTTTGGTACCACCCTGTTTTTACTTTATTTTACACAACATCCTACAGAGGTTATATTCAAACCCTTTAGTTATTTTTGTATAATTTGGTTTGCGGATGTTTCGTGTTTGTTTCTGGCTTTACCGAACCACATCGTTTAAGTATGTATACATACATGTATTAACATGAATAAAACGTAATAACAATATTAACCTATACGGTTTCTCTATAGTATTTTTTTCCTGGTGAAAGTGGAAATTCCTACAAAACTAGATGTACTTCTTTTCTATATACATTTTACTGGTGAATACGTCTATTTCTCATCACTTTGTCAGTACTGAAAGGCATGTCCTTGTATGTATTACCATTTTCGTGATTCATGTTAAGAGATGCAAATGTGGTTCACACAAACGAAGGCATTTCGTTTATAGACACGTCAGACGTACTATTACAGTGTGTTAACGTAATACCATTCGATGCCTTGGCGTATCCTTCTTGCATCATTCGTGTCTGTATATCATAACATAGTAAAGACTTTGAATTAGGTGTCTCTTCTGCCATCTGCTGGACAATAATTTCTTCTTCGCCTTTTGTGAAAATTTATTAACACAATTACCTAGCTAAAATTGAGTGCGTAGGCCCCAAGAGGGTTTTATGTGATTTAGTAGAACGATCTAAGGAACTCATTGCGGGCACTGTAATATCAACGTTGGATGTATTGGGCGGATACCGCTCTATACACGAAAGGAAAACACATAACTATAAGCCTACGGAATGATAGCGGATGCCCTGCTGTCTTTCAGATACATTTATAATGTCTTCTTCTCTCGTTAATTTCGCGCCTTATGAAAAAGCTAGCCACAGACATAACGACGTCATCAACGACACTACTACAGACGTTTTCTTTAGTTCTAAAACACTTACTTGGAGCATTTTTTCCAGATCTTACCTACCTGATGTGTAATCAGTATTGATAAGATTTCAACGAATTTATTTTGGAATCATTCTGAAAGTAGCCTTACATTAAGTCTGCAGAAACATTTTATCAGTACTTAAAAAGTACTGTCTATTACTTACAGTCCCATTTGTCTTGCTTAACAAACTTCAGTCTATATGCCTTTGAATTGTTTCAAAATACGCTATTTGTATTTTTATTTCTTTCACTGCGATGTATTTTCCCTCTCAAGAGCACTGCTAAGGGACTTTGGAATTTTGTGACACAGCGAAGAAAGGGTATTCCCAATCAAACTTCCCAAAGCTTACCACTTTCAAGTTTCGAAGAAGTATTATAATATTAAAGCTTGTTTTCTGTTGTTTTTATTTTGTGACTAAAACTAAACCCGGCACTGGGAGAGTTGTTTATTTATAGAGGTCGCAGTGAAAGAATCAAGAAAAAAGATCGTATTGTCAGAACACAATGTCCAACATCATCTAAACATTAATTTAATGAACAGTAATAAGTTTGTTTCACTAAAGTATTAAATAACTGAAGTCAGTTATTAGGACTAATATGTGTAGTTATCAAGGTCAGTATTTATTCTAACTTTTTATATACATAATTTGCAATTTTATTTTGAGACGTTAAAATATTAAGATATCTCAAACATACAATTTGTACGTAGTATTCGAGATAAATAAGCAGTCCCTAGATCACAGTGAGACGTGAAACCGAAATTCAGTTCTTAGTGGTCATGATCCTGTCATTCACATATCAATATTTTTATAGTTCTACAACACAAATATTATGCATGACTCACAACCTTATAGTTTGTAAGTAATAAAGCAGTATTGTAGCTATAGTGTAAAACAATAGGCGGTTTCGTACTTAATACTTGGACGTTGCACAAAGGTCCTCTTTTGCCTAAGAGTTAGTACGTATAAAACCTTTCGTTAACTGGGACAAAATATAAAGTGAACCTATAATAGGCGGTTTCGTACTTAATACTTGGACGTTGCACAAAGGTCCTATTTTCTTAAGAGTTACTACATATAAAACCTTTCGTTAACTTAGGACAAAATATGAAGTGAACCTATAATAGATGGTTTTTGTACTTAATACTTGGATGTTGCGCAAAGGTCCTATTTTGCTTAAAGAGAAAGTGCATATATAATCTTTTGTTAATTGAGTGATCAGAACTGACAGGTGTTCTGAAGCCGTATAGATGTCTGTATGGGTAGGTTGACACTTAGAAACTAGTTCCAGTGTTATTGTTAACACGAATGGAAACGTTGTGAGCTGAAGTCCAACATGTGCTTCAGAAACAACCGATTAGCAGACGGAAGTGTGGAAAGAAGCCTGACATGCGTTGCATATTAGTGTAATTTTTCTGATCAAAATATTAAAGCTGAATTCTGATGATTGCCAAACCATAGAGATAAATATACAGGGTTTCCGCGAATTATTCACCTGGCTTGAAAACGTAACCCATTCTGTAGTAATCTGATTTACTTAATGGAACAGTAGACACTGTCATAGAAAATTGTGTCGGTAAGTTAGAACTTTTGAAGCTTTATTTTCAACATATGCAGCAGTGTTATCACCTGGAAGATGTATCCGTTAAAGATTAACCACTAACTAATTACTACCGTATATCAGCTGTTTTTTAAAGGCACCATAATAATGATTGTAAACGAATATTCTATCTTTAAAGGAAATGAGAATAAATTAAGCAGTACTATATTTCATTGGAATATGTTAACACTATTTAATGGTAGAAAATCAATAACATAAATTACTTGTCAGCTGTAGAAAACGACTTACAATATGAAATAAATCAAGAGTACCAGTTAATGTACTCGTTAAAAAATATCGTGTTGTTGCGAACTTTCTGTTTAATCCTAATTTTTCCTTTAACAATTCATTCATCCTTGCCACCCCCTGTGGCTCAGTGATAAGTCTGAGAACTTACATGCTAAAAATCAAGTATCGATACCTTAGGTGGGCACAGATAGCCCATTGTGGAGTTTTATCAACAAACAACTATTTATCCTTACGTTTATTCTGCTTTTTTTTGTGTAGCATACGCTACAATTAGAAATACACCATTCTTAATAATATTATAACAGTATACCATTAAGCCAACAGCTTTGAAATCACTAATTATAATTGTATAGTTAGAAAACCTTCACGCGAGTTTGGATTTCATGCAATGAATTGAAAATTTCTCGTTGAAGTCTTTAAAAGCAATGCCCCCCCCCCCCAAAAAAAACTTTCTTTTGTTGAAAGAGAATTTAAGATTAATACTTTTTGGAGTGTGTTTTCCGAATGAGCCAGAAACATAATTGATGTAGAAATGTCAGAGGAGCATTCTGTGTTAAGCATTTTTTTCCCCTTTTAATACAGAATACAGTTAGAAATGACGAATATATTGTGAGTGAATCATGTGAATACCACTTTGTGGATGTATGACGTGCAAACCATTTAATTATATAATACTAAACTTTCACAAGTCGTCTAAATGATACTTGACGATTTTCTAAAACGTATCGGATATGTTGTCCATTCTCATAAATATATATATATAAACACATACATACATATTTTTTTATTTTACCCAGTTATTCTTCATTATATTAATAAGCTTCTTATAAGCTATTTTTATGGAATTCCAGTTCATTTTCTTCTACCAAGTTTGAATTGCTATAACTGATTTATATGTTGTTGCGTGAGTATTTATTCAGCAAGTTATATGTATTATGTACTTTCTT
This sequence comes from Limulus polyphemus, assembly GCF_000517525.1. Classification (NCBI taxonomy): domain Eukaryota; kingdom Metazoa; phylum Arthropoda; class Merostomata; order Xiphosura; family Limulidae; genus Limulus; species Limulus polyphemus. The sequence goes on along the minus strand of NW_013665667.1, from coordinate 1,182,680 downwards.
CATATTGTTAACTATATTTCTAGCAGTTATATATATATATATATATACCCGCAACTGTAAGAAAATGAAGTTATTTCCTCTTACAGGTATTGGTTTGGATAGTCTTTTAGTTTTCAGTTCTTGAATATAAGAGAAAATATATTTTGTTTTTGTTGTGTAGCAGTGTGGAGAGTACGGAGACAACGACCAAGTATATATGTTTATCTCTTACGTTTTCCAGAAGAAGAGTCTCTAGCTCTGGTGGAATAAATCAGTATTTGCCCAGTTCTCGAGAAAGACGCTTTATTATTTGTGGGAACAAGAAAGAAAGGAATGGGAAAACCGTTGACTGGAAGACGTGTGGATACAGTCTTTAACCAATCAGATACAACCTGAGGTGAAACGTGGCAAATATTGTTTACAGAACGCCTCACGTGTTACAAGAACACTCTCTGTTTGCCTCCTGAGAGGGACAGTTTCTGTTACGTCAACAAAGGTGTTAATAACACTGACGATACAACAGTATTAACGAATTCCGGCCTTCAGGGTGGGGCTCTTTATGTCACAGTAAACGCTGTAGTGGAGTGAAGGTAAACTTTTCGCCCAGCAAGCAAGAAGGTTTCTCTGCCTAATAACGTCTGTCGAGTCGTGCTTTCCGCCCTAAGGGTTCCAATCAGGTTGAGAATCCGGATACTCTAGGGGATCACTGGGCATGAAAACTCCAATACCGGGGACGCTCCTCTCTACTTTAATTCTTCAATCGACACAATCCCCGTCACATTTCTAATCGTAGCTAGTATTTTGGTATTGATTACGAGAGTTACAGGAAGTTAAATCCACCCAAATTGTTTGCTTAGAAAAAGTATGTATTGAAGAAATTCACAAATCATGGCGCCACAGTGAACCAAAACCCGTGATAATCTGTATTTACGTGTTGTCCTAAAGCGCTATTAATTCATCAAACTGTTCAGTAATTTGTGCGTTGGTTCATTCACTCACCCATTCATTCATTTGTCTTTCTGTTCATCCATCAATCCGTTCGTATATATGACTCGTTCATCTGTCATCCATCAATTCATCTTGCCATTTATCAACCCATCTGGCCTTCACTCATTAATTCGCTTGTTCTCCATCAATTTTCCGATTTACTTGTCTTCCATATATCAGTCTTTTCTCCATACATCTATCTGTCTGTTTTATTTTAACCGTCTTATTTTATGTTTTCTATCTAATCAAAAATGCATTTGTCTTTAATCTATTTTTCCATTATTTTTTTAAATAAGAAACTAAACAAACGTGAATTTCTGCAAAAGCAGTCGTTTTATAAGTTAAAATAAGTATTTCGATGTGTTTCAATTAATATTTGCAAAAAAAGTGTTTGTTAAATCAGTGGAGATTAGACATAAAACATATAGTTGATGCGTTTAAACAGTGGAGATTAGATACAGAACAATCGGGTGATGCGTTCAAACAGTGAAGATTAGATACAAAACATTCAGTTGATGCGTTTAAACACTAGAGATTAGATACAAAACATTTAGTTGATGCGTTTAAACACTAGATATTAGATATAGAACATTCAGTTGATACGTATAAACAGTGGAGATTAGATACAGAACAATCGGGTGATGCGTTCAAACAGTAGAGATTAGACAAAGAACATCCAGTATATTCGTTTAAAGAGTGAAGATTAGATACAAAACATTCAGTTGATGCGTTTAAACACTAGAGATTAGATATAGAACATTCAGTTGATACGTTTAAACAGTGAAGATTAGATACAAAACATTCAGTTGATGCGTTTAAACACTAGAGATTAGATATAGAACATTCAGTATATTCGTTTAAAGAGTGAAGATTAGACATAAAACATCCAGTTGATACGTTTAAACACTAGAGATTAAATATAGAACATTCAGTTGATACGTTTAAACAGTGAAGATTAGATACAAAACATTCAGTTGATGCGTTTAAACACTAGAGATTAGATATAGAACATTCAGTTGATACGTTTAAACAGTGGATATTAGATATAGGACATTCAGTTGATAAGTTTTTCTGAGCCGAATATATTTAATATTGATACATCTAATATGAGAAAATATCTTGCTGATATATTGATATTTTATATGCCTTTGTACCAATTATTCTATAGAGCAGGATAAGAGAATCTGAAGAAGAGATAATGATCCAAACAAAGCTGATGGTGCTTAAACTACAGAATTTTAATTTTAGTTCCTACACATTCGTGTTTCTGACTAGAAAAAAGTCTACGAATTTAGGCTCATTTGCTATTAATTTTAAAAGACCACAAACTTTGGTGTAAGGTTTACTGCTTTTATTTCCTTCGTGTATTTGATAAAAGATAGCTAAAGTCTAAACTAAATATTCAAATCAAATGTCAATATAAACTAACGTTGTTTTCTCTTTTCTTTTTTTGGCATCGTATTATTTTCTATAAATATAGTGTGTCTCAGTAGCTAGCGTGTTGGGCTGTAGATCGTATGGTCCAAGATTCAAGCCATAGTAACATGTTCCGCACGTGTGCGTTATAAAAGTGAAGTCAATCTCGTAACTCGTTTCAAAATCAGATAAAATCCCTTGTGATGGTGGGTGCTGCTGACTGGCTCTGTTCACTTTGGCCTGTAATTCAAAATTAGGAACAGCTAATTCTGATCTCAAGGGGTCTATGGCCTGAGTGCTTAGACCATTTGCATATAAGGTGCCTTTCATGTTCAAAATATTAATATCGTAAAGAAAATACATGAGTTTCTATTTACTTCTCATTTTCACAAATAGGGCTTGTACACATGAAGTTTTAGAGTTTAAGAACGAACTGTTAATCGCTGAATTTTATTTGACCTAAGATTAAAAATATAATAACTTGTATAATCTTCAAGGCTGTTATTTTTTACCTTATAAGATCCATAGTTTAGTATATCTTAGTCTCGGTTTTTTCATGGTGTCTGTTCCAATTTAATGTCAGATTTCCATTTTGTTTGACTTGAGTCTGAAACATAGTAGCTTGTAAATAACTTGAATGTAGATGCTTGTGGTAGCCTATTGAAAGATACATGGAATATAATAACTCATGTTTGAATTTTAGCCAATTGAAAGATGTATGTGTGAATTTCTGTTTTTCGTGTTTCAAGACAAAACATGACGTATAATGTAGTATGAAAGTTGGGATTCTTACTTTTTGTTCTATCTCTGAAGTAAAGTTTGTTTATTTCTTTGGTTTTTAGAGCAAAGCCATATTGGGCTGTCTGCTATGTCCACCAAGGAGAATCAAATCCCGGATTTTAGCGTTGTAAGTCCGTAGACTTACCACTTGGGGACCTGAAATATTTATTATTATCAGGCTGAATCATTTCATAGAACTAAGTATTTGGATCTAGATGGATGATGTCAGTGAGATGTGTAAACCAAATGTAAAATTATTCAACATATAATACCAAATGTATATATATATATGTATTTGTGTACTATATCTGTGAAGCTTACCTGGAATGAGAATATTTCATAAAGGAAGCCGTTTCGTCATAATCGCCAAAGTGTATGTGTAAAGTTTCTCCTCTATGCGCGGAAATCCCATTATGAAATTAAAGTTGTTATTCCATATATTTTAATAGACACGCAAAACACACATGTATATGTGAAACAAACAATTTATTACTATTTCTATTATAGTAGGTATTTCCTGCCAACTACCATTCACGTGTGAAGGCCGGCAGGTGGTGCTATACCTACAGGGACTTCGGACTGTTCCAGTGTTTGTCTTCGGGAAAAGTTAAAATAGATCTATAAATCTTATTTATATGAGGAATTTCAAACAATCTTGTTCCTCCTGAACGAATACGTTGTCAGGATTTTATAATATTTGTTTTATATAGAGAGCAAAAACTGACATTTTTGTGTATTTTAATGTATATTTTAATTATTTTTAAATCAGTTATTTTTACGATACTTCTAAAAATATTAATATCTACTAACTGCTATAACATTGTATTATTATTTATTTATAACTTTCGCATTGTACAAAATAGTTTTTCGAGACAAATTAACTACAATCTAGTCTTGACTTGCACAAATATTAGGCCGTTAATAAAATGATCGTAAACGTGTTTCATGTATTTACGTAACTGCATGATTTAAAAGACGTTATTTTTCAGTGGAGTGCAATTAAAATCTATGATTTAGTTTTACAAGTATATTTCTAAACTATGCGGTATCGGTAGTTTTGAATAGTTTGTAATTTTATTTGGACGTTGTTTCTGTGGCTAATTATTTCTCTGTTGTATCTTCTAAGAGAGTAACTTTAAAACATATAATTATAATTTTAACAACTCTCGCCTAAAGCGTTTCTTACTCGGGCTTGTTTAATTGTTTATGAGCACTTGATTATTGTTGATATTATACACACACATCCTTTCTACTTCTCATCGTACGAGAGCTAGAAATAAGCTTTATCCATTAAAGATGTTTTGAACATGATTGTTTTATTCTTCTTCTTGTATAAGCTTCGGTTCGATTTTTACTTACTTTTTGGGGGTAAAATAGTTAACAACTTTATAGAACAAAGTGCAGAATTGTAGAGAACAATCGAACATACAAAGAATAAGTGAAAGCTCAATGTTTGTGCTGGAAAAGTCTGTCTCATAAAATATTCATTGTTTTATTTAGTATTGTAATAACATAATTATACGTGTTTTCACTAAAGTAGACCAAAATACAAGTTCGTGGTTGCGTTCCAAAGTGTTTTAATTTGTGCACAGTTTCTAGTTGCTGTATGAATAACGCGCTCTTTGAAATTTGACCTACATACGAAAGTTTAAATAGATGGCATAATTGTATATATATATCCCAGGTGTTACATGGTTTAACGAATTAAAGTAAGTTGCAAGTTTGTTCCAGAATTTGGGGCAAAGCTACAAAAAAGGGCTATCAGTGCATAGTCGTCCCTATAATTCTGAGCTAAATAATAGACTAGAGGGAAGGTAGCTGTCAATAACACTCATCGCCAAGTCTTGGGCTACTCTCGTCTGATGATCGAATAGTGCGATTTGATCATCACTCGGCCCCAAAGTGCGGAGCGCATTTTTGCGTAGAGGGGTCGCGAAACACGAAACACCGGATTCATTCTGGACATACTAAGCGCTAGATCACGCTAGGACTTATATAAAAAGAAATATAATATATAATTGTTAAGATGGAGTTTTGTAAGATACATTCGAAAAAGATTTAGGTAGAATGTGTTCGCTGTAAAAACATAAAAGAGTAATCTTAAATTAAACGTTTTTATTTTTTTAAGTTTTGCTTTAAAATGAAGCTCCATGATATCATTTTAAAATTTACATTCCAGTTTGCGCTGTTGTTCAAGGTGGACACAATTAAATTTATATAATATAGAAGTATTTCTTAAATAAAACAGTATTAAGAAAATCAAATATGGATTGTGAATCGGTGCTTGGTCCAACTTTATAAAATATTTGAGTTCCTTTCTGATGATTTTTGAAAAAACTTCAGAAAAAGTCTGCTCATGAAGATAAAGACGATAGTTAGGATGAAGAATGTCATATTTAATATGAGTTGGACGTTTCGAAATTCACTTATTCTGTTATCAGCGATATCTGAAAGCAAGATATATCGACACATTTTAGTCGAAATTAAGTAAAATTCATATGATATTTCAAAACATGGAGCTTAGAAACATTGAGAAGAAATAAGCAGTAGAGTAAGCACATATAAACCATTGAGTAAGTCATACAATCAGAACATTAATATTGTGAAATGAGCAGTTGAGGCGAACGCATTTATATGTACAATAGTGCAAAATGGAAATAAGATACTAATTCATTAGTCCCAGTTTAGAGTACATGAGATAATGATTGGCAGTTGTTTGTCGTTAGGAAAATTCTTACTTAATCTGTATAGTAATGGATATCGATACGCACTATTTTCAGACCTCTCTGATAAAGGAATAAGAGCATTCCAAAAATGTTAAACTCATGCAAATTAAATGGTTTTCATCTTAACCATCGTCTTGATCTTCAGAAAAGGTTCTTCGAATATTTTTGAAATTTCATGACAGAGATTTGAAAACTAAATTGATCTTCCTTCCCAAGAAGATCTTTAATGAACCTTTAAGTTTTTATAAAGTTTCACCTAGTTCTATTCCAAGTTATGTACAACAGTGGTCTAGCTTGCAGGACCACTAAGAACTGGTATCAACAGTTAAGTGTCATTCTTCCATAAAATCGGAGGCCAGGTGGTTAGGGCGCTCGACTCGCAATCTGGGGGTCGCCCCTTCAGCCGTGGGGGCGTTATAATGTGACGGTCAATCCCGCTATTCGTTGGTAAAAAGAGTAGCCCAAGAGTTGGCGGTGGGTGATGGGTGGCCGCCTTCCCTCTAGTCTTACACTGCTAAATTAGGAACGGCTAGCGCAGATAGCCCTCGTGTAGCTTTGCGCGAGATTCATAACAAATAAACCAATAAAATCGAATCTTTCATATCGTGAAGAGCAAGAATATTACGATTTAAATGCATTCGTATATCTGTATTCCCATTTTACCATGTCCAGGTTATAATGTTAATGACAAGTATAGGCAGACTCCTAAAGAAATAATGTTACATCTGGAGCTATGTTAATGTAATAGATAAATCAGTACACAACAGCAACTAATTATACGTTACCTGCACACGTTTTTTATTTTTAAATTATAATTAAAAAAAGAAACAGCTGCTCAGAATGTCACGTACTGACATAGGGGGAGCTATTTCTGGGAAACGATAACGTTCCAAAACGTTTCCATTTTCTTCTAGAAGCATAGCAGAGTCGCCTGGTGAGCTTTTTACCTGACAAGCGTAATTTACTTTCCCATTAAATACTACGATTCATGATCTTTGCGAAAAAGTCGCGCCACCGCAACCTTATAAATTATTACCCGTAGCAACCCTTCTGAACGTGCAGTGGAACGTCGGGGTACTAGGTTTTGTCCGCGTGGTTTAAGAATGATCGTCCGCATATTTAGTTGACAAAAGACGAACAACCAGACTTTCCAGCAAAATTTATAACACCTAGCTGGTCGCTAACTTGTTCCGCTTCTGCTGTTTGATAGGGTACAGAGAAAAGAAATTTAATAGAATCAGTGACAGTTTTAATAGAAGCTAGAAAGCTCGTGAGTGCCTTAAGGTTGCTTATCTTCTCCTGCCGACTTGTGCATATTTCATCATTTCCCAGATGCTGGCTCACCAGCGTGGCATGATTCAATGGCTGTAAGGACAACGGAACGCCAGGCTGTACTAAAGCACATTTTAGTTGCTATCAGAATCTGAATTTATGAGATTTTAGTTCCACTGTGTTAGACATGGCAAGATATGCTTCAGCCCCGTACTATTAAGCGTATCAAACATATACAGAGAAGCTTAACAACTTAACAAGGCACTTTGCTTGGTGTTAACAGACCCAACTTTCATATGTTTTATCCAGAAACGCTGATTGAGTCTATTTAACTTAGCTGCTAATTTTAATACTCTGTTTATCCAGATTAGATTTTAGTGATGTGATATAGAAAACTATCTGTTATATAAACCAGCATAACCATACCATGAACGTATCTCTCCTATAAAACAATATACCAGGATGTATCTTTCTTATAAACCAGCATATCTATACAATGTGAAATATTTCTTGTCAAGCAGTATGTCTATAGAATGTCACATCTTTCTTAAAAATTAGTATATCTATAGAATGTCAAATTTTTCTTGGAAAGCAGTATATCGATACAATGACAAATCGTTCATGTAAAGCAGTATATCTATAGAACGTCAAATCTTTCTTGTAAAGCAGTATATCTATACAATGTCAAATATTTTTTGTAAAGCAGCATATCGATACAATCTCAAATCTTAATTGTAAAGCAGTATATCTATAGAACGTCAAATCTTTCTTGTAAATCAGTATATCTATAGAACGTCAAATCTTTCTTGTAAAGCAGTATATCTATAGAACGTCAAATCTTTCTTGCAAAGCAGTATATCTATATAACGTCAAATCTTTCATGTAATGCAGTATATCTATAGAACGTCAAATCTTTCTTATAAAGCAGTATATCTATAGAACGTCAAATTTTTCTTGTAAAGCAGTATATCTATAAAACGTCAAATCCTTCTTGTATATCTATAGAATGACGAATCGGTCTTGTAAAGCAGCATATCGATACAATGTCAAATCTTTCTTGTAAATCAGTATATCTATAGAATGACAAAACTTTCTTGAAAAGCGGTATATATCTATAGAACGTCAAATCTTTCTTGTAAAGCAGTATATCGATACAATGACAACACTTTCTTGTAAAGAAGTATATTGATGAAATGTCAAATCTTTATGATAAAACAGCATATAGATACAATGACGAATCTTTCTTATAAATAATGCATGCTATACCATAGTGTGTTTTTCTCATAATGAAGTATGCAGTGCCAAATCTTCCCTATAATGCAATAACTTATACACTGACCAGTTATAGGTCTGTAGCTTTAGCTTATAAAACTCGTGAATATCAACTCAGTTCGAATCTCCGTCACACCAAACATACTCGCCCTTTCAGCCGTGAGGGCGTTATAATGTGACGGTCAATCCCACTATTCGTTGGTAAAGAGTAGCCCAAGAGTTGGCGGTGGGTGGTGATGACTAGC
>NW_013665667.1:1159635-1173439 GCF_000517525.1 Limulus polyphemus | reverse complement strand
CCTCGTGTAGCTTTGCGCGAAATTCAAAACAAGCAAATCAACTCAGTTACCATATAGGTAATATAGCGGAGAAACCTTATATGTTTTGAAAGTGTTTTTTCAACGCACACATCTTTTACTTTTGAAAAGCATTAGATACTGTGTATTATACTAAAAAGTAAACGAAAGTCTGTTGCTTAAAAAGTTGCTGTGTTAGACATACATAATCAATTTTAAAATTCTGGTTTCATTTTATTTGTTTGTCGTTAAGTACAAAGCTACACAATGGACTATTTTTCCTTTGCTCACTGCGGGTTTCGGAACCAGATCTGTAGTGTTATTAGCCTTCAAACTTACTGCTGAGCCACCGGGAGCTTCTGATATCTCAAAAACATTGTAAAAATATTGCACGTGTATTGCACGTTTAAATGTACTCGAGCAATAACTGATCGATTTCAAAGTCAAGTAGACACATGAAACCTACAAGTTTGAACAATTATTGATAAATGCTAATAAATATAAGTTACATATTACATTACAAATCGACAATATAGAAAGTTTAAGATATACTTCAGTCTTAAAAACCACATTAAAAACTAACTACTTAAGAACAGCGTTTGGACTTATCGATTCTGGATCATGTTAAACAATGCAACTTTGGTTCCATATCTTATCTTTTAGAATCTTTTCTTGTATTTGGTGTGGGGTGCTTTGAGTTAGTGAATTCGTCAGACGACTACTAACCTGAATCTACTAAGGAACCAGATGGTTTTGACATGCTATTAATGGTATTTATACACATAAGTGAACAAAGTTTACATTGTGTTCGTGAAATTTGCAACGGGTGTGGTGTCGTATTGGGAAGTACAGACTTTTCGCGCGTGAACGAAAGGTTCTAATATATTAACTCTTAAATTTCAACCCTTTCTAATTTAAAATTATTTTATATCGTCTATCATTAATTCAAAAATATTTTAACTAATTTTTTTATAATCTCAAAAGTGTTTTAATCATTTTTGATGTCCTCAAAACAATTAAAATAAACGTATAACCAGTAATATGAGTTAATTTACCTGCGGCTTTGAAAAAAATAAATCACATACGGGTCTTCCCATTCCTTAGTAAGAATACGATCACGTATTTTCCATACCTAAATGAGAATTAACAAAATGATTTATCTGACAAAAATCAGAACGTTTTAAAAACTTGAAAGAAACCCGCTGTCACAGTGGCTTAAGTTTTTTGATAAAACGTCAGTATCGCCTGATTTGTTAAAGTTGTTTCAGAATTTTGCCCAAAGCTAAACAATGGCTACCTACGCATATTGCAGTACCTACTTTTTATGTGACAGATAGAGGAAAAGCAGCTAGTCAATAACACCCACCACCAATTCCTGGTTTAGTGGGATCTGTAATAGCGATCCCAAAGTGGAGAGCGCCTTTTTTCTCTCTTTGAGACAACGTGTCGCGAACCAAGAACCTTCAGATTCTTATTCCGGATACTCTAACCACGAGGCCATACACGGCCCAGAGTTGTTAATAAAGAACTTTTAAAGAACTATTTTACTTGGAATATAAATATATTTACGTTATACTAATCTTCTGCAATTCGCTTAAATGTATATCAAACCAAAAAGTGAAAATATTATAGACATGTAAGATCGCATTAGAGATACAGTACAGAATATTTCTGGGAAGAACCTGATCATTGATGGAAATACACTCTTCTCTTTTTGAGTAGAAACCTTATGAGAAAAAGACCTGATCAGCGATTAGGATGCAACTTTTTCAGCTAGAAGCTCCATAGATAATTTGCGTAAAGTGTAAATGGCATAAAACAGATTGCCCAAATTTCCTTTGATATCACCGTTTTGTGACTTTATATCTCTTCTCCACACCATATTCATCACAAGCTAAATGAAATGATGGAACCAGAATTTCATCTTCATGCTCTTCAGTACTGACATTTCCAAGTTTTTTTTCTATTGGAATATTGCGTATTTATTGACATTTCTATAATTTTTCTTGCTGGTAAATGAGAATGCTACTCTTGTTTTGGGCAGTTTTTTAACACGCAACCGTGTGAAAATATTGTTGTAAAATTATTAGATATTTTTGATAGAGTCTTTTTTTTTGCAAAGGATAAAAGTCATCAATCTATCTCGTGAGAATCCACTATCAGCTACAATGAATATAAGATATGATATATATAAATATATTCAATCGCACATGTACAAAAACGCAATACACACACATGTAATGTGTGTGTATATATATATATATATACTGAGGCAGTCAACACAAAATGGTTTAATTTTGTTTTTGTAAATTTTATATTGCCCAACCAATTTCACAGTTTGTATGCAATCAGCTTATCTTGAAAATACATATAGCATATTGTGTTGCTGTGAATATTTTCTACGCATGCGTATCTTTTCTATGCAACATTTTTCTTAAAAAGAAACTTAAAAGAGTTTCTAAGTGTGGTGACATAACCTGACTTTTGTGTAGCACAGAAGTCTGGTAAACGTCATCTGAACAATACCTTGTCAACAGTAAAACACGTTCGCCGATTCTACCGCGTGATGGTAGTTTTTGATTGCGTCTAGCCGCCCACAAAATCCCCAACAAAAGCTGGCCTTCCAGTGCATTGCGGCAGAGCTCTGCAAGTGACAGGCTATTAGGGCAAGTGACGTGTCTTCTTGTCTTGTGGTCAATACCAAGTTGACAAAGCGACAAACTCTGCAAGACATAGAAGAAAAGAGTCTGTGAAAAATGGATGTCGCTGCAGTGAACCCGTGATGAGTGGGTCAACAGGGTGGGGATGGAGTCCTATCCGGTAACAGAGACCTATTCAGTAACTGTCGCTGTGACGACGCCGGCTCCTGCAGAGCTGTAGGCAGGGATGTTGTGTGAGATACGGGCGGTGTTAGGACACCCGAGTAGGTCCGGGACCCCGCTGTGCAACTGGGGGAAAACGGGGGCTACTAGTCGTAACATAACGCTTGGTCGAAATTTATGACTCGACGACGAGACGAAGATGAAAGGTTCCGTTTGCGGGAAGCCGGGAAGTACCTCTCATCCTGAGTTCTGGCTTCTGTCTCACACGTCTGACGTTATGGTTTTCCATCAATGAGTGCTCTGTCGGAAGAAATGGACAATAGTAAAAATGACCGACCGTGGTAAGGAAATGGTGATTTTATGTTATACAAGATTCTAGACGGTTGTTCTCTCTAATCCTGTATGAGAGAAGTCAGACACTATTTTCCATGTGGTAGAACAGGCATTAGCTTATGTGCTGTAATGACACGGCTTCTTTGGCCTTTCGTATTGCATTTCACTTGTAAATCAATGGTGGTCTTTTTTTAAAGCAGTTGTGAGAGTTACAATCTTCTTAGAACCATTGACAAGTTGTTTTGTTTCTGTTGAAATGTCTGACAAACAGCTGTTGAACGTTAAATAAACACAGGAGTCAAAATTAGAGGGAAGCGGTAGGGTGTGTATTCAGACTGTCGCTATATACGTGTATATAAACATTAAATAATGAATGTCCTAATACTTACCGGGAAAGCAAAGGATGAGATATTTCATCACATGAGATCTTTAGTTTTCTTGCAGTATTCTCAACATGAGGGAAACTTGATGCTAGATTTAGCATAAAGATAATGATGTTAATACATGGATGCTTCACCAGTTCATACTGTATACCTATAGAAACACACATGCACACATATATATCTACTCAGTTCATGCTATATATCTACAGACACACATATATATGTATTCAGTTTATGATGTATACTTACAGAGTAAAGTACACACACGCACGTATATATACACACACACACATATATATATATCCAGTTCATGCTGTATACCTACAGATACACACATGCACACGTATACATCTACTCAGTTCATGCTGTATACCTACAGATACACACATGCACACATATATATCTACTCAGTTCATGCTATATACCTACAGATACACATATATATGTATTCAGTTTATGCTGTATACTTACAGAGTAAAGTACACACACGCACGTATATACACACATATATATATATATATCCAGTTCATGCTGTATACCTACAGACACACATGCAAACGTATATATATATATCTAGTTCATGCTGTATACCTACAGAAACACACATGCAAACGTATATATCTACCCAGTTCATGCTGTATACCTATAGAAACACACATGCACACGTATATATCTACCCAGTTCATGCTATGTACCTACAGACACACACATATATATATATATTAAGTTCATGTTGTATACTTACAGAGCAAAGTACACACACGCACGTATATACACACACACACATATATATATATATATATATATCCAGTTCATGCTGTATACCTACAGACACACACACGTACACATATACGTCTATCCAGTTCATTCTGTATACCCACTGACAAAAGTACAAGCACATATATGTATTCAGTTCATGCTGTTTATTTACAAACCAAAGTACACACATGCACATACACGTATATCTAGTTCACGCTGTATATCTACTGACCAAAATACATACACACACATATACATATGTATTCAGTTCATTCTGTACACCTACATACACATATACATATATATTCAGTTCATAATGTATACCTACAGACTAAAGTACACACACATATACATATGTATTCAGTTCATGTTGTATACCTACATACACACCAATGTATTCAGTTACTGTATATCTACACACCTACACCTACTCATATTCATTATATTCTGTTTATGCTGTATACCTTCACACCACATATTCATTTAATGCTGTATATTTCCACATCTAGACACACATATATATATTCTATTTATGTTGAATATCACCTCCATATCTCCATATATATATATATATATATTTAAATAAATATATAGTTCATGTTATATGCTTACACATGCATAAGCATAAACACCCCTAAGCTACATCTATCTATCTATCTATCTATCTATCTATCTATCTATATATATATATATATGGAAGTAAAATCTAACAGTATTTACACGAGAAAATAATAAAACTTAGGCCTTTTCTAACATGTATTAAATTTTTCCTTTTCTCTTCTTGAAACTGGAAACGAATACATTTTAACACGTTTACTGTTTTATTTCATAAACTAAGTCTTTGAAATCCTGCCACTTTAGAAATGAGTGATATGATAGTTGTTTGTGTTATTATATTAATCGTTAATGGATCAGCAAAAATAACCTTTTATCATAGATTTAGATCTCATGGTTTCTTCACTTTTGGGCAATGAAAGTTTTGAAATTAACCATTAGGTAATACTCAGTTCACAGCTAAATTTCTAACTATTTCAGTTTGCATCAGTCGAAATATGTTGACTGTAAGAAAGGTCACCATATTCAGTTTTTAAATAACTTTGAGAGGGTAAATTCAGCCAAGAAGTGTAGGCACAACTCGTCATAGAAAGTACTGGAATCTGTGATGTATAGTTTGTAGCTCACCTTGAAAGTTTGCTTACATTTTTGAAAAAAAGTAATACACTATCTCAGCAGTTTAACTGACTTTCTTCTACTTAACGTAGCGATGCTTTACATCAGAGTGTTGTCCAGTATTGGGCAAACTTATAATGTGGAGATGCCTTAGAGCAGGTGTTGGTGAAATCAGGCAAACTTATAATGTGGAGATACTTTAGGTTAGTTTTTAGTGACATTAGACAAACTTGTAATGTGGAGATGCCTTAAAGCAGTGTGTTGGTGAAATTAGGCAAACTTATAATGTGGAGATACTTTAGGTTAGTGTATTAGTGACATTAGACAAACTTGTAATGTGGAGATGCCTTAAAGCAGTGTGTTGGTGAAATTAGGCAAACTTATAATGTGGAGATACTTTAGGTTAGTGTATTAGTGACATTAGACAAACTTGTAATGTGGAGATGCCTTAAAGCAGTGTGTTGGTGAAATCAGGCAAACTTATAATGTGGAGATGCTTTAGGTCAGTGTATTAGTGACATTAGACAAACTTGTAATGTGAAGATGCCTTAAAGCAGTGTGTTGGTGAAATCAGGCAAATTTATAATGTGGAGATACTTTAGGTCAGTGTATTGTTTGGCATCAGGCAAATTTACAATGTGCCAGGCCTTAGAACAGTGTGTTGCATGGTATCAGACAATCTATAATTGCTCAAGTAACTTACAAAACTTTAAATTACAGAATCCTTTTATTTTCATCAAACAAAAACAGCAACAACGTAGATTGAAATAAACATATGCTTAGTCATATTGGTTTACTAATCATCCCCTTCTATAATCAGCTGTGTACAGCAGTTTTGGCTACAGCTAGATCGAACAATAGGAACAAACGTGTTTCATGTTTCAGTATGTTTTACCACAATGTGAACAAGACAAATGCTAAATTCAGGCACAAGGCTAGATAACCTCAAATAATCTTACTTCAGAAAAAATATAAAGTGTGTGTGCATGTACAAACTCTATATTGACAACATTATTGTTTAACCATATTTATAAATCGGAAATTAACTTTGTATGTATTAAATGAATTGTCGACTAGCAAGTAAAATGCAGTGAGCTTTCAAATAATTTGAAAGGCTCAGTTTGGAGTTGTCTTCAGTTGGAAGGATTAGTGTGGAGCTTTCTTCAGTTAGAAGGCTTAGTTTGGAGCTGTCTTCAATTGTAAGGATTATTCTAGACTTGTCTTCAGTTGGAAGGGTTAGTGTTGAGTTGTTTTCAGTCTTGTGTACTGAGTGTTCATTCTTTAAGTGAGAAAATAAAAACTCGAAACTTGAAGGTAAAAGGAAAGGTTTCCTCTTGGGCCAAAAAGATGCACACACACACACAAATATTAAGCCGGTTATTAAAGTCTTATTTCAAAGTTTATTTTCCACTTTAAATAAAATTTCAATTATTTTTTGGAGTATTATGCAGTCGTAAGAATAAATAAGTAAAATTAAGTATATATGTTATTTAATATGTATATAAACACAGCTTCTATACCATAGGAAAAGTAAGAAGTGGTATTTTTTGTTTTAGTAGAATATCTGTTTTTTTTTCTGTGCACTCTCATGCTTCTTCAAAACTTTTAGAATCAAAGTTGTTTGTTAGAAATATACATCTTTAAGCAACACAAAATCAAAAGAAAACAATATTGTATTTGTATATGTGGCGTATGTTTGAGCAGAAAAACTTTGTGAGTTTGTAATAAATACAAGAGCCTGTCTTTATTGGCAAAATTATGAAATTAATTCGCTTTGTATACATCACTTTTAAGGTGAATGAATATTAAATATAACTTACGAGCTGGTTGCTTCCGTGCTCTTAAAGATAGACGCTTATATTTTTGTCACGTGCACGTTTTATGTTAAATTCATTGCGTGAAAATTTGAAGGTTCGTTATTTATTGGTATTAATTATGTAAATGTAGTTGCGTTTTATTATTTAGTTCCCCTTCCCTCCCCACTAACATATGAGGTTATATATATATACAAAATAATATCTAGTACGTTTTAAGGTTTTTACGAGTACAAATTACTTTATTTGCGAAACCTTTCCGAAACGGTACATTTTTGTTATTGAAAGTCTCCAAGAGTAGCGTTTATGAATGGGAACCCTATAAGCTCTAATATTTGGAACATCTGGTGTAATTAACAGACATTAGTCAAGTTAAATACACGCTAATTAACGGAATCACGTTTGCAAGTGTTATATTTGGAAAATAAACGAGTTACTGATTATTTCACCAACGTAGAATTATTACTACGTCCCTTAAGATAACGGAAAGAAAAACGTATTTTACATCCAATCACACATACGTATATACATGTATGTTTATTATACATATACGGAGCAAAAAAAGGTACAAATTACAAAGTGTGTGAAAACCAACTCGTCTCCTAGTAGGAGAGGTGCAGGACCTACACAGTGGTGAGTATACATTGTCCACCAGACTTGACCTTTTAGTACACGTCTATTATGCGAAATGAAAATGTGTCATTTGAAATTATGTATTTAAGTCCATAACACTTCATCTAAAATTATCGTTCACTGACTGAAGATAGTTATGGGAAAGTAGACAGCTAATATATTAGGTCATCAAGAAATTAGTGACGCTTTTTTTAGATGAAAA
Source organism: Limulus polyphemus (assembly GCF_000517525.1). Lineage (NCBI taxonomy): Eukaryota > Metazoa > Arthropoda > Merostomata > Xiphosura > Limulidae > Limulus > Limulus polyphemus. The sequence goes on along the minus strand of NW_013665667.1, from coordinate 1,165,326 downwards.
AACCCGAATATCAAAACCAAACATTTATCAAATGAAATAGTCTCCATTCTTATCGATGATGGGTGGACTCCAATCTAATTTCGTATCTAATTTCGGAAAAAAAAACTACCAAATCAGCACAACTTGACATAGTAATACAAGATGACATGAGGAAGGTCATGAGGGGGGTTAGACCCCCATCTAATTTCGTATCTAATTTCGGAAAAACTACCAAATCAGCACAACTTGACATTGTAAAACAGGATGACATGAGGAGGGTGACCCCCCCCCCCCATCTAATTTCATATACATATAATTCAGTATTGGTACTTTTATGTATTTTCATTGCACTTTTAATGTTTATCATGCTAAGGAAAAATAAAATAAAAAGCACAATTTCCTATCCTTTGTTACAAACGAGTTTTTATTTCACCCGTCCAACGGACGAGTACTCCAGCTAGTTCCAATTAAAACAGAAAACAAAATAAAACAATGAACGTGTAATTATAATGACAATATATTTTTGAAAATTTTCTTATGATTTTCCTTTTTGGATGCATTAATCCCAAGAGGTCGTTCAACAGTATCTGAACTTTAGTGTATTTTTGTAATCTTCAGTTTGTACTTCGTTTGGTTATATTATCACTTGAATGAATTCATTTCAGTCCATTTACGTCCATGATTCTATCAGTGGTTGTAAATACTATTTCCTACGAAACATTTAAGCCCAAAAAGAACAAAAAAGTGAAAAATCACTTATTTTTACGTGTCTGTCTGTCACATATGTTTTTTAATTAATAAAAATTAACCGATTGGGAGTGATAAGGAAAACTCATCTTTTGAAGTTTACATTTTAGATCCAGTATACACAGCTGCATAGATAGTGTAATAAGAAGATACTTACGATAACGTGTGGCGATCGGTATGAATCGTTGTAATGGTTGTCTCATACGATCAGCTAAGTTCTATTTGTTAATTAATTAATTTTTTTATTGGTAGATAGCACAAAAGGATCTAAGATGTTGATTTTGTCGAATACGAAATTCACGTTTTGTTACTACGTTTATTACAGATGAACTTTAGATAGGTTTGTTGACAATTCCGTTAAAAGCCAACACACAAAATTAGAGGAGTTACTGTAAATATGGGTAGAAGATTTAGCTCTAAACTTTTTGAAGATAAGCACAATAGTCTAAAGCAGTTTCTCAAACGGTGAGGTGCAAATATCGCTTTTGTTATGAACTATGATGAATTACGCTAAGAATTTTTCATCGTTGTAGAAATAATGGGGGTCGCAACGGCTAAAACCCGGACTGGTCTAAAGCTTTAATATTAGGCTTATAAGAAAGTTCAAATTAGTTTTTTTCGATAAGGCAGTTAATTCTTTCGCAATACCTTTAATGTGGTTGCTTTCCCTGTTGGTGGTCGGTTTACTTCGTGTCATCTTTTCTTCGATATAAAACTACTGGGCAAGAAGAATCTCCGATATCATGTTAAAACATAGTTGGTCATGAAGGATCTTCAATGTTATCATGTTAAAACATAGTTGGTTATGAAGGATCTTCAATGTTATCATGTTAAAACATAGTTGGTCATGAAGGATCGCCAATATTATCATGTTAAAACATAGTTAGTCATGAAGGATCTTCAATGTTATCATGTTAAAACATAATTGGTCATTAAGGATCTCCAATAGTATGATGGTGAAACATAGTTGTCGATGAAGGATCTCCAATAATATCATGTTATCTCTGAGAATTACCCGATTAGTCCTTACAAGATTTTATCATTTCTGGTGAAGATATGGCTACAGTTAGAACAGTAATTCTCGCCCATACACTATGTAATGTTTATTGTGCTCATTAACCAAATTGCATTACATACAAAATATACAGAATGAAAAATGAAAGCCAGTTCAAATATAGCAAATAAAGATCATTCTCACCTATTATTTTCAACTATATGAAAATACTTATATGAATAAGAAAATATGTACTATTATACCACGTTTGAGACTGAAGTTTGATTTTTGCGGCTACCCGTCATTTCTTTGTGGCTCACTCAAATGGATATTTTCATGGGTAAAAAAACTCAGAAACAAAAGAATTCTGTATTAATAATATAACACTGTCTTTATAAAATATCTTTTTATCTTTAATGTTTTAATATAATTATTTTGTAGCAGCATTTGCACATTAAGTAATTACTTTACAGGAGTATTCTGACCTTCAAAGTTTTAATTAATTTATAAATTTTAAAGTATACAAAAAAAAAAAGCTAACGCAAACCAAACAAGACGTTCTCAATAATGATTAAGCACAGTCAAATAAAGTTCAAGGATCATTCTGTAATTTTCCGTCGAACATGCTTGCCTTTTCAGTAGTGGGGGCGTTATAATGTTACGGTCAATCCCACTATTCGCTGGTAAAGCCCAAGAGTTGGCGGCGGGCGATCTTGACTAGCTGCCTTCCCTCTAGTCGATCGGTGCTAAATTAGGGACGGCTAGCGCAGATAACCCCTTCTGATAGCTTGACGCAAAATTCAAACCAAACCTTTTTGTAATTTTATTTAAAAATGAACACAAAGTTGTTTAATAAGAGTGAATAAGCTTGAATAACTGTGATTCGTTTTTTTCTGTGCTACAGAATCACAAACAAACATAGTAAAGCATCGATGTATTTATATTTATTAACGAATCGTCTGGTGATAATATGTATTGCCTTTCTGTAGCAGGCAGATATTCTAACATGAAATGGTTAGTGAACCATAACGTTTCCCTGAAATTTAGCTTTTCTTTAGTATTTTCGAAAGCATTGCTATTTTATTATTATTCCCAATTCGTTTTTAATTTTTTTTTTTTGCTGGATATAATGATTTGCACGCTACTCGGTGACGTAGTAACATTGAACAGATGCACCAACTAAGATCTGCAAACTGACATCAAGATCAAAATTAAGCACTATGACGATGAAAAAAAAATGGGTTAAATTCTCAAAGAGGTTGCGACTATAATCGATATTGCTCTACGAAAACTGATTTTTACTGGGAAAATTAAGACACCTTCTTGGAATTTTCTGGCAACAATTTTTTATTTTATTTAATAACTGCACATCTTTTTCCGTTCAATACATTTTTGTAGAATGAACAACTTTCTAGGCCATAAAACATACACCGTTAGAGGGAGCTAATGATTTTCATTAAGCAATATGTTGGTGCTGTTTGAACTGGGCTCAAATTACGTATGATTTCAGGAACATAAACACACACGTGTGTTACTTATGATATCTTAACAATTCCCAGAAAACAGTGGTGCCTACTAATGCCTCGTGACTTTACATGGACAAAATAATTTTATAACACTAATGCAATATATTACGAAGACTTATATCAGTAATTCTTCAAAATTAACTCATTTATTTGCTGAAAACAAGTGTTAATTCTAAACCAAAGTCACGAATACTCTGATGTTTCATTTGGAAATTAAAGAATGAAAGTTTATCACTCACCTATATTTACCCCTGATAAAGTTTATCATTAACTTATATTTACCCCTGATAAAGTTTATCACTCACCTATATTTACCCTTGATAAAGTTTATCACTAACCTATATTTACCCCTGATAAAGTTTATCACTCACCTATATTTACCCCTGATAAAGTTTATCACTAACCAATTTTTTTCCCTGATAAAGTTTATCACTCAACTATAATTACCCCTTTTAAAAATTTTTTCACTAACCTATATTTACCCCTGATAAAGTTTATCACTAACCAATTTTTTTCCCTGATAAAGTTTATCACTCACCTATATTTACCCCTGATAAAGTTTATCACTCACCTATATTTACCCCTGATAAAGTTTATCACTAACCAATTTATTTTCCCTGATAAAGTTTATCACTCACCTATATTTACCCCTGCTGAAGAAAAGTTCACTTTCCGAAAGCACTTGGGTTTATTTTCTGATACTAATTTTGTTGTTGTTGTTGTTGATATTGTGTGCTTTGGGATGTCATGAGTTTATTATAAGATAAACTTAAAAACGAGATTCGTGGCATCTTTCTCTATATGTTACAGTATACCGTCAAACGTAACCATAACTTAACCTGACTGACCTAAACGCCATCACATACAGGTGAATAGTGTCGAAATTTATTAGATTACGGACTCTTGGTTTTCAACTCGTATTAGTTTTTTTTTATCATGTCTTAAATTGATCTATTACCATTTATACTGCCGTTCAGAACTTTTAATGTAAGCTTATCATTCTTAACAAGGTTTTTAATAACATTTCATTATTACCAAGTACATTATGAGAAATATATCTCATAATTTTAAATGATGTCTCCTAGCATTAAAGAATAAAACTGCAAAATGCGATGATAAAACACTAACTAAGCTGACTGTTTACAATACACAATCAATGTTAAACGAGTTCAGACTGTGTAAGAACACATTTTTACATGCATATAGTATTGTAATCTTGTATACTTTCAGCAACCAATGTTATCGAAATAAGACTTATAAGAGTTTCTTCTTTTATCACGGTTCACAAAGAATTTGTACATTGCGAGATGTTGTTTTGTTTAGAACATGAAAGTATGCCTACTTTTGAGCTGCGCTCTAAATCTATCAGTAGGTCAGCAGGAGAAAACTCCTGTTCATGTATGTATACAGGCAAACAGGCAAAGATAGGCTTACATTACGTGAAAGTACGCTGCGTGTGAGGACCCGGTGACAGCCAAAAGCTGTCCTGATGTTCCACCGGCAGCTGACTCAGACTCATGACTTGTGGCAGATCCTTCTGAGACGTTTGTATATCAGCATTAGCTAACGACGTGCCAAAGAAGAAAAAAAGCTAGATAAAAAATTAATAGGGAGATGACAGTCTTGGGGGATGGGTTGGGGACTACAAATGTTCTCGCGATGACAGGATGCTCTCGTTTGTCACGTTCCTTCAAATTTAACCTTCCAAGCGAAGTACCAGGCTTTCCCATATTTCAGAAATCAGTCCGAATGAATATTGTACTTTACACTGATGCCAATGACGTGTTCTTTTATTTTTAACGTTCACTAGTTATAATTATGAGCGTGTTTGCCCTGAGAGTGAAGTTACGTGATTGAATTACCATACATTTTTTGTGTGTATTGACTATGATTAGTGATGAACACTTTCTTCAACCCCTGAGTCTGAGTTTTCCTTGTTTAAAATAACACATGGAAAAATCATAAACGAAAAATTAAAGCATTAATTAAAAAAAATTAAATTACAGATTTCATAAACACTCTTTTCACTTCAGATACATTATGGTAAAAATACCAAACTAAAACGTTAATATATTTTTTCGGGACGTTCAGTTTGAGTGAAAAACAAAAAAGCATTCAACGAAGCATGTCCGTACAAATATATGCAAGTAGGAATGATTATATGGATACTCAAAAGTATTTTAAGTTATCGATGATTGTAATGTTTTTATGTATGCTGAAAAAGATTAAGATAAGCAAAAACAGGCTTAACTTAGAACTATTTTAAAACTTGTTACCCGTAGGTTAGTTTCCTTTACTCTGCACGATTGAAACGTGTTATGCTTAGGCAATCAAATTAAAACTTAAAAACGCACAACACATAGGGGGTCAAATCCTAATATTTGGTCAGACAAGAGTAGCCCATGTTTGTTTGTTTGTTATGAATTTCGCGCAAAGCTACACGAG
>NW_013665667.1:1150762-1158759 GCF_000517525.1 Limulus polyphemus | reverse complement strand
CCCTAATTTAGCAGTGTAATATTAGAGGGAAGGCAGCTAGTCATCAACACCCACCGCCAACTCTTTTACCAACGAATAGTGGGATTGACCGTCACATTATAACGCTCCCACGGCAGAAATGGCGAACATGTTTGGTGTGACGGGGATTCGAACTCGCGACCCTCCGATTGCGAGTCGAGCGCCCTAACCACCTGGCCATGCCGGGCCGGAGTAGCCCATGAGTTAACAGTGAGTGCTGTTGACTAGCTGCCTTCTCTGTAGTCTGTCAGTTCAAAGTTAGGGACGGTTATGCGCAGACAGCATTTTTGTTGTTTTGCGCAAAAAATCTAAAACAAATAAAAAGTATTTTTTTATCATTTTGCTTGTTTGAAGTTAAGCACAAAGCTGCACGGTGGGCTATCTGTGCTCTGCCCACCACGGGTATCGAAACCCGGTTTCTAGCGTTGTAAGTCCGCAGACATACCACTGTGCCACTGGGGGGCTTATCATTTTGCAGTGAATAGAATATTTTATCCCAGTCTTTAAAATTCTCAATGATTATTTTTATATTTTCAAATCTTTATTTTATAAAATCAAATTCAATGCTAATTATGCAGTTTATGTACTTTGTCTTAGAATGTATAAAATTTCGAGTTAAGATTTTATTCATGTTTCTTGGAATACAAATACATCTGAGCTCAATATATTAATAGCCAAGCTCTCTCGCTCTATAATAAACTCTGATATGGCTACAACATTTAAAAGATATCATTAAAAATATTATCTAATTATTTTTCATCAAAAGTTAATTTCAAAAATTTATCCATTTCAAACTGTCGTGTTATGAGCTCAGCACTCAGAGAAAACGGATATTATTAGTTTTGAAGCAACTGAGTAGACGTTTCACCAGCACAAACACAACAGGGCGGTAAAGAGAAGGAATCATTATATGTGTATACTTTCTTCCTGTAATTTCAATAAAACTCTTTATGGTACGTGGCTATAGTTCAAAAGCAAATTTTAAATTTCCAACCGTTTTTTTTTTTAGGCTAAACATACCCGTACATACTGTAATTTATCAAGAGTCAAACAATTAAGATTCGAATTTAACGATTTATTGACAACAATGATTTGTTGACTTAAGATATATTTTTAGAGATGGCTGCTCCGTGGACAAAAATGGCTTCCCAATGACTCTTTTTTTTCATATCTACGTGATATTAATTTCACCCTTTTTTGTGTGTGTGTGTCTTCACTCTAAAACAACGTTTCTCGGAAAATAAATTTTGTTAAAACAATTTTATGTTAAAGTGCAGTGTGACCATAAATTTACGAGTTACAGTGGAAAAATTGTGAAATCCTGCAGTAGTGTGCTCAGATGAGCACGTGAATAATCATGGTACTCTCTGCCGTAGTTGCTTGAGAAGAATAGGAGATTTTCTAAGTCCACAAAGTTTCCCTTCAGGCTTTAACTGAATTGTAAAGGACGCCTTATATGTGGTGATAAGTTATCGTTTTCACCTAATCACATAACGATGAGCTTATTTATCTGTTGGACGCCTTATATGTGGTGATAAGTTGTCGTTTTCACTTCATCATATCACGATGAGCTTATTTATCTGTTGGACGCCTTATATGTGGTGATAAGTTGTCGTTTTCACCTAATCACATAACGATGAGCTTATTTACTTGCTTGGACGCCTTATATGTGGTGATAAGTTGTCGTTTTCACCTTCATCATATCACGATGAGCTTATTCATCTGTTAGACGCCTTATATGTGGTGATAAGTTGTCGTTTTCACCTCATCATATCACGATGAGCTTATTTATCTGTTGGACGCCTTATATGTGGTGATAGGTTGTCGTTTTCACCTCATCATATCACGATGAGCTTATTTATCTGTTGTATGGAACTTTTTGTTTTGTTTTAAAAGAATACAGACGCTGAAACCGTATATTACAACCATAAATTCACATGGATTCGGATGGAAGATTAACTAACAGTTTCTAACATGATAACTTAACTCTAGGTCAAACGTTAGTAGATTTTAATATCAGTTGTTTGACTTTTATGAAGACATACGTAACATCATTTTACTATTACACTAGCTATAGACTTTCTTGCTCCTTCACTGAATGTCATGGTTTGTCGTCTTAATACAGCAAGTTATTTATGGTTATTTCAGAAAACGAATCTAAGTTTGACAAACACGTGGTTTCAATGAAATTCATAGACCGGTTACAAACTTCTCACTGGCAAAAATCAAGTATGTAATAGACAGTTATACATAACTAAAAAAACTTGTTTATTTGTAATGAGTAAACTGTGTGTGATTTTGTACTCAACTTCAATATGGAAAAGTATAGTTTATTTGTTATAATTTGTTGCTATATAAGATTTTAAAAGGGCTGTACGGAAGGAGTAAAAGGAAAACTGGAAAGGCCAAGTCTGCCTAACCTGATCCAAGAACTGCTTTACGTTTTATACAGTGCCTGGCGAACGTCTATTTACGACATTCATGCTTTAACTGATTGTTCACTGACAAGACTACACGGCAATAAATCACATCTCGGTAACATAAAGGCCAGAAGTTAAAACACCCACAAAGAAATATATTCTTCAATCGTTTACAACTGCTGGAAGATGCCCTTTCTTAAAATGGATCCGCCTGTCTTGAGTCACGGCCCTCTTGTGACCGGGAGACAGCTCACAAAGACGCCGCTGCCTTCAGCAGGGTTACCGGCTGTCAATTGCCCTGACAAATCAGCAGCTTGGTCTTCCCTGCTACGGTCATTAGCAGGCTATCCCGACTGCGGCTCCCCAGTTTTTCAAAGCTGGGGGATTTCAACTCTATTGTTAGCCGTGGCTTCTTGCGTCTTAAGCTTGAACAGTATTAACAAGCACACTCTATTAATCTAAGCAACGAACGCAACCGGTTTTTGGCTTACATAAGCGTGCGAGTTTGAAGCTATTAGAGAAATGTACCTGTACTTTTTGGTGTAAGAAGAAAAAAACTACTATTATATTTTATAGCTATAAAAATACACAATGGATCGATAACGAGCAAATGCAGTGAAAGCGCAGTTTATAAGCAAACGTCATATAGCTGCTATACTAACAAACCTGATAAGTGTGAAAACGAATAAAATTTCATGTTCGAATCTGAGTAAGATATTGAGTTTAAAAGTTAATATAAGGTGCAGTGATGGTTTTTTACATAAAAAAAAACAATCCCTTAATAAAAGCAGTTTATATATTTCTTTTAGGCAACAGTTTGCAACAGCCAAGTATCATTCAAAACTATAATGTTTATATCTTGTGGCTGTAAATATATTTTTATCTAGATTACCTTTTCTTTTCTCATTTCGTACACAAATTGATCTAACTTAGATCTTTCTCATTTTCTCAGTCAGTCATCTATCTATTTGACCCATTTTCAGCTTGTTGTCTATCTGTATTATTACGTCCCCTAGTGGCACAGTGGTATGTCTGAGGACTTACAACGCTAGAAACCGAGTTTCGATACTCGTGGTGAGCAGAGCACATATAGCTCATTGTGTAGCTTTCAAACAAACAAACTGTATTATTATAGAAAAAGAAATATGCTTGTTTGAATGTTGAAAGTATGAAATACAAGAGAAAGTGTAAACAAGCTAAAATTACAAAGATACGCCTGAAATACTGAGTATATAAAACGTCTCAAGAAGACATGAGGAGTGAGTATGATAAGAAAAAAGAATCATAAGAACTGATAAAAATGTAGAGAAATTAAAATAAGAAATGACAGAATAAATGTTCTAAATAATTCATCTCAATTAATAAAGGCCAGAGAGTTTAAAAAAGTGCAGATGAAGGAATTAAAGCGATCTTGAATTGAAATATTCTACTGATATACTGAGTCATCCAGACATTCAAAAAACACTTCAGTACATGATCTGGATTCCGTGGTAAAACAGAGACTTCAGAGGATAACAGGACACGTCGGTCTCCTTCTCTTGTGTGTAAAGAACAGTAATGGTTATAGCCAGAGGTTTCAAACAGAAATCAGCCAAAGGACACATGCCCCGTCAAAGTCTGCCAGGGCGGGAAACTTCAAAGCGCTTGTTAATGATCACAGGCCTGGCTTGTCAGAAAACATACAAACACGGGTGTCAAAACATGACTGATGAGGTGGAGTTGCAGGTCAGCAGACGGGGCCTGACAAGAAGAAGGACACGGGTGAACACCGTATTGGTAACACTATGAGGACTGTGTGGGATTGCATCTCTCTTAACGACGCCGTGGGCTCCGTCAGGAACAGCTAGAAAGTGTAATTTTCCTCTTATGTAAACCGTTCAAAAAATTCCAAATTAGTTGTAGTTAGTAATCAACTTCTCGAATTGAAAATATAGTTTTATCAGGTGAGAAAAAAGTGATTCTGATTCCAAGTTGCGATAGTAATGATCGACAATAATGAAAGGGAGAAATGTCTCAGCGACTTATAAAGTTATAACTGATTAGATGATGCATATCTGTAGACGTTGTCCTACTACACACATCAGAAAACTTCTGAAGACTATTTCATCTTGTCGTTTCACTTGAACATTTAATCTATAATTTTATCATACTGTTCTGAAGACTATTTCACCCTGGTGATATACTGGACTATTCAGTCTATAAAATTATCACAGTATTCTGAAGACTATTTCACCCTTGTGATATACTGGACTATTCAGTCTATAAAATTATCACAGTATTCTGAAGACTATTTCACCCTTGTGATATACTGGACTATTCAGTCTATAAAATTATCACAGTATTCTGAAGACTATATTTCACCCTGCTGATATACTTTCTCTTTGTTAAATGTTTATATTTATCGTTTCCTTCTTGATATATACATATATATATATATATTGATTCGTAAATGTTGTTTCAGATAGTGTAGGACACATTTGATATTTGTTTATTCACATACTGTGTATGCATGCTATTTCTGTATAGTAACCACTCTATCCTTGATAAGGTATTAGAAAGAAGTATAAAAGTGATTTTCTCGTACGTCATATTTCTGATTTTCCTTTTTTTATGCCATAGTCCAGTGAACAGATTCGATATGCTAGAACAATTATTTCATCTTAGTTTGTTGAAGATGATACACACTCTCACTCCTCCCGTTTTTGCTAACATAGATCTTCATAGGTAAGTTTGTATTTATTCTATATATAACAATTTTATTATTATATACGGTGAAACTAACGTAATGGCGACATTTTGTTTTGCTCGGAAAAAAAAATTCAAAATTATTTACCACGAAAACTAAATAAAACATTCTAAACTTCTGTATTTGAAACAAATATTAATATTTTCAGCTATTAGAAATAGATTTATCATTAATCGACCTACAATCAAACTATTCTTAAATATTATTGCGTCTTTCAAAATAATTTGTATACATATATAAATAACGTAACGTACTTACTTATTATTTGTTTCTGAAGACCTTGTAAAGGTTCACTTTGTAATGTAACGACTTTTCTAAGATACCAAGAGTCATAGCTGCTCATAAATTAACCCTAATTAGGTTTTTTATAGTGTTTTTTTATCCTTTTTACATACTCAACATGCTTTGGAATAGCTTTGAATTAATCATCTATCTAATTTCAAACTCGTTGTTTGGATTTAGAAGTTTTAATTGCTGCATATTATACCACCACGTTGTTTTGGAAAAGCCACTTTTTTTAATGGGGGTAAAATGAGATTAATGGTTGACAGTATAAACATAAAGTTATGCAACTCTTAGTTAAATTATGTATCGTTAAGTCAGGCGAAGAGTCTTATACTCTTATCTATATAGTTTTACCATTTGTTTATTTTCTAGGTGATTCTATTTCAGAAATATGAAAATGTACACATGAAAGAAATTTGTTTCTTTTAAGTATATTCACTGATAATATAAATTCTGTGTAAAGTACTATATTCACTAAAGATAATGAAAATATTCTGTAACTTGTTGGCGCCATTTTAATAGAAAACAGTATTAATAACTGCTTGTGTAACAGTAAAAATGCCTTTTCTTGCTCATTTAATTTTGCAATACGTTTTATGCAAGTAGAAGGGTCATTCCCAAGAGGTGTTTATGAAATATATTTTAGATTCGTTCATTTGTTAGGGCGGAGTGCAAGGCTTCTTTCTTTATTACCGCGTCAGTATGTTAAGTTCTAAAAGCTTAAGGATTTCAGTATAAAAACAAGAACAATATGTAATAGCAGAAATTAAATACAGAATTACCATGTATTAATTCGTTTCGACAAGAAGAAAGATTACTTCATTTTCAGGTGAGACCATTTATTACTGTTTTTTGCTTTTTTAACTTATCCGGGCTCAAAGTTAGAAGATACTCTAAATGTATTCACCAGGTGTCGTGACCTTGTGTTACATTGCTAACATTATGTAAGACAACATCTGTGTATTATCGGTCTCCTCTTTATAACCTAAGGCTCAAAAGCTGAGATTCAGCGTCGAATAAATTGTTCCTGAACTAAACGTTATTGTTGAAATCTGTTGCCTTTTGTTGCCTCAGCAACTACAACTAACTTACTGACCAAAGAAAGTTAAAATGTATACATTCAAAATGGAGGCTTTCATATGAGAAATGATGCTTATGATTCATGATTATTAGTTTATTGTAAGCGTGGACGTAAATGTTGTACGTCAAGTTGAAAATTATATGGTTGTTTATATTTTCTGTCCTATAATAATATCTATAGTTTCTAATGACAACTAGTCTTAAGAATAGTTTTAGTAGGATAATAGTTCTGACATTCACATTACATACTTTGATAATCCAAACCGTTTTATTGATAAAATTGAAATTAAAGTACAACTACAACACAGTTCTTTTTTTTTTAAAGGCAGAGTTGTCTTGTGATGACAATATTTCAACAAGGTTGATGAATATATCAGAGGTTTTAAGACGCATTCTTATTGGTTGTATTTAACTAGCTACTGCCAATGACTTACTTTTGGGGCCGGACGTTACCTAGTGGTTACCGTGTTCGATCTTTGAATCCGAGGATTCGTGTTTTGCGGCCTGTTGTCTCAATTTGGTCCTGTGGGTGCGGTATAAGACTGACCGTCGAATCATGTTATTCGATCAGACAGAAGTAGACTAACAGTTGAGAGTGACTGTTGTTTACTAACTAAAAAAAATCACCTGCAATATATCAATTAAAAATTAAGAAGACTTTGGGCAGATAGCTCTTTGTGTAGTTTAGCGTCACCGAACTTTGGATATGGAAGTATAACATTTCTAGTCCTGTAACCGTCTAAAACAAAGCGCATTTCGCACTTTGGGGCCGTGAATGTGTTATGTAAGGCAAAAGTTGGTGGTAAGTGTTAATGACTAACTGCCTTGCCTCTAGCCTATAGGTTCAAAATTATGAACGGCTAACGTAGATAGTCTTAGAGTGGCTTTGTGCGAATATACAAAAACAAACAAATAAACGCTCAAATTTCGAATCAAACAATGCCCTCCATTGGCACAGCGGTACGTCTGCGGACTTACAACGCTAGAAACTGGGTTTCGATACACGTGGTGAGCAGAGCACATAAAGCTCATTGTGTAGCTTTGTGCTTAACTGCAAACAAATTTTGAAACAAAGCAGAATTATTTTGGACCAAATTTCATTGGTACAGTTAAGACACTGTGATTTTCTTACAATTTTCTTTTCATTATTTTACGAGAAACGTGGAAACAGTGATTTTAAATCTATGATATTGGTGACATATTTTGAAAACATATTTCTGTTAAGAATAAAATGCTGAAGTGTTACAAATGAAATTGTTTATAGTAATGCGACAGTGCTTTTAGTTGTACAATGTCGATTTAAATCACTTGACGCAGCATTTCACGATTTTCATCACAAATAATGTGGTTACCAGACAAAATTGTTGTTTTTTGAAGTTAAGCACAAAGCTACACAATAGGCTATCTGTGCTCTGTCCACCAGGGGTATCGAAACCCGGATTCCAGCG
>NW_013665667.1:1148824-1150590 GCF_000517525.1 Limulus polyphemus | reverse complement strand
ACCGAACTTTGGATATGGAAGTATAACATTTCTAGTCCTGTAATCGTCTGAAACAAAGCGCATTTCGCAAGAGTAAGTCAAGACGTGTTTTAGTGATAATGCTCTTATGTATACATTTGAACAACGCATAAAGAATGCTATTCGCTGTAATCTAATACATTGAACTTTTAGATACATTATTTAAAAAAGAAATAGATAGTCAGTCAATAGTAGATGAAGTATCGTAGACATTTTACATATATACAGTTTTTAAATATTAAAACTGTATGTATAGTCTAGCGATGTCTTCTCGTCAACCAGAGAAGGTAATGACGAAAACAAAATTAACTGTGTATTATCAGATTTGTATTTTGTTTTTCAAAGCTTAAAATATTGTTTTTTAATTTCTTTTAAAAAGGCTTCCATGACAACATTCCTTTTAGACCCACTGAGCAAAAACAAAAAATAAATAAAAATTAAAATTGCAATAGAAACTTTGAGAAAGGCTTCTTGTTCTGAAAATAAGGAAAATTTGTTGTTAAAGAAGGCCGTGATCTATGCGGTGCCGTAGAGTCAACCATAAAATACACACATGCATATCCCACAATAGAAATAGGTTACTCAGCAGAAAATTGTAACATATGACTTTCGCTGTGCTGTATATTTCATGTGACGACCTAAACTACGAAGTCTTGAATCAGCTGGATGGACTTGCTTTGTCCTTCTGAAAGCTTACGACAGGCACTTATAAGTGTTTTTCTAGTGATGTTACAACCTTCTAGCTCTGCCCTGGGATCCGGAACCCGCCTTTGGAGATGGTTTCTTGGGAAATATTTGGCACTTAACGGTGAAGTATACCAGAACAGTTATGTCGAGTCTTTGCTAAACAGCCCACAAATCAGGCTTTCTAGCAGTGCCTTTAATTTCAGGTTGACGCTAATGGGCTTACAGAGAAAATTTGTGGAGCATCATCTTCATTCGCACCTGTTAACAGTTAGCCGTTTAGCAAGCCAAGAATGGCTGTTGACAGTTGTGGTTTTCGACTCGGGAATGTGGCAGTGGACGGCAATAAATATTACTTCACGAGCTACGAAGGATCCTTGAAGACATAAGGATGGAAAAACTTGCGTAGGCTGTAAAAAAAAAAAAGTTGTTTGTGGCTCACTAAAATATTGATGTCATTTCAGACACAAAAAAGTAATGTTGAAACGCTTTGCTCGCAGCCGCGCTTTCTTTATTTTCTCTGCAGTATTTTAATTTTAGTGTCATTTATTTTTGTTTTTATCAGTTACTCAATCGTTAAATGAGGTTTATTAATGATAAGTTAGATTTATCCAGTTTTCTTCACTTTCATAATATTAGTTACGATATTACTTTGCGTAGAGTATCGTGTCTGCGATTCGAAAAACTTACAGATTTAAGCACAAGACTTCATGGAACTAAGCAATACCCACAAAATAAAACTTACAAAAAAAAACCTTTTGTAAGCTGTGCACACAAAGTGTTCACGCCCACGGCCCAAGGAAAATTCATTAACTGAATGCTTTAGCTTTTGTTGTTTGTTTATAACATTCAGATGCACACTGTGGTTTTGGTTACTGTTTAAACGTATCTTGGAATAGTCTATATGTTTTCTATTATTTCGTCTAATGAAGCATTATGAAACCAAAAGTTTCTTTTGTCAGAATATATTTTAACTTCGTTAAATCATTCTATAATTTTTTTCCATTTTCTTTGGATGATATATATATCCATGCCTGCTTGTGATCCAAGAGTGTTTGTTTGTT
>NW_013665667.1:1137452-1148232 GCF_000517525.1 Limulus polyphemus | reverse complement strand
TAATTCAACAGTGTAAGGCTAGAGGGAAGGCAGCTAGTCATCACCACCCACCGCCAACACTTGGGCTACTCTTTTACCAACGAATTGATGGATTGACCGTCACATAATAACTCCCCCACGGCTGAAAGGGCGAGCATGTTTGGTGGGACGGGGATTCGAACCCGCGACCCTCAGATTGCGATTCGAGCATCCTAACCACCTGGCCATGCTGGGTCGTGACCCAAGTGTGTTTCGATTTTTTTGTTATAACATGATTTTCTCACTGAGCTTCTGAAGAGCTATTTATATGGCTTCTTTTAAAAAAACTAAAGAAAATGTACGAAAAAGGCTTGTAAAATATAGTAAAAGTGGGCGAACTTGCTTATTTGACCGCTTGTAAATACCATGTATTTACTTTTTCTATTTTGTATAAGTTCTACAAGCACTTTGCTATGCCTCTTTCGTCTCTTCTAAACCGTCTTCATCAAGTTAGTGGAATAAGAATAAAGGAACTTGGATTAAAATCCACAGGAAAGCATTGATATACTACCACTAGAGTTCAACAACTTATTTGCCAACTGCAACATTTAGTGCTCATTTAGTGGGAATATCGGTTAACTGAAACGTACGAATGAATCTACGTGAACTCAGTGGCTCTAAGTATTGTTAATCTAAATGTAGAAAGATCATTGAAACATTTATTTGTTTTCTTGGATTTTGCGCAAAGTTGCAGGTAGGCTATCTCCACCAACCGTCCTTAATTTTGAAGTTATAGGCTAGAGGGAAGCAGTTAGTCAACACCACCCACTGCCAGCTCTTGGTTTATTCTTGAACACCATGCTAATAACGTACCCACTGCCCCAAAATGCAGGGCATCATTTTTTTTTGTGGTAATGGGACGCGAACCACGGAACATCAGCTACACATGGAGCTACTGCCAGCCTCTATTTATACATATAAGGATAGTAGGTAAAACGGATCAGAGAGCCTGCGGGCCAAAACTTTCAGGGTTGATGCTAGCGGGGAAGGGGCCGAGCCCCCTGAAATGTCGTTAGCCCCCAAGATAATGTCGTATATTAATCAAATTTTAAATTTGGCCTCACTATATTTCTCATTGCTTCTCACCTCCAGTCAAGAAAAGCTGGAGCCGGATCTGACTCCAATGGTAAATCTTCTTTCACGTTTAACGTCTGTTGTGTGAAACAATACATGTTTAATCATTTCAGTGATTCTCAGAGCTATTTAAATGGATTTTGCAGCCAATAACGTTGAAGATTACGAGACAATGTCAATATTCTACTATTAGATACGGCTGGTTCTATACATGAGCTAAAAGAATCGGCGCCAATTTTCTATGATGCGCTTAATTAACTTGTCAATTTTCCTGGTACATAAATCATAATTATAATAGAGAGAGGCTTATTCACTAGAAATGACGGCTTGTCTGATGGCAGGACGATCAGAAGATTGGCTAGAATGTGTCAGCTACTCTGACTGTGATGAGTAATGACTCAAATCATGGACTTCCACTTGCAGTTAAGACATCGACTTTTTTCTCACTGTAAACAATATCATTAATCTTTGTCCAATCATGTGACAGGAAAGTCAGCACGTAAGGCTTCTACATTTGTCACTGACTCCTGTCCTAGTGACAGAAACAAGTCAGTTTTACGTGGGCAGAAAAAACTGAAATAACAGACTTTTGATATGTTTGTTTCTAATTTATCATCGTGCCTAGCAATATAAATATTTTATGCCACTTTAATATCAGATGTATCACTAACTAAATATTACTTTTCCATGATAATCTTTTATATAAATTTATTTTGTCATTTACTTGCAATAAACCATTTCTGATTAGATAAGTCATTCGAAACATGCAGATGATTTTCAGCAAAAATCTATTAAAAAAATTTAAGAACCTTATTAAGTTTACGTTATTACGTTACATTTTATTATTTCATGAAGCATTAATTCTCAGGCATTTCTGTAAAGCCTAATTTCAAATAAAATTATTGAGCTTATTACTATTAGGGTTTGAAGTATATATATATAAAGTGATAATATTTTATTCACTTTTATTCTTCAAACATCACTTGGTAAGTAGAAGACAGTTAAAACATATTTATGGAAGTAAAATTTAGTATGAAAGCACAATTTCCGAGTTTTGGCAATATTTTTCTAATCAAATCTTTTATGGAACAACGACTTATGCGTAGCGTACTTTCTGTAAATATCAGTCATATTTTGATGCATAGAAATGTTTCAGCATATTATTTTTATAAAACTTGTTTCATATTTACAACTATTAAAACTTTCCGTCTAAGTATTTTTTTTAGGATTAATAAATTCTTAAGTTATACTGTATAATTTAAACAGACGTTTATCTAGCTTAAATATAAATAGACTGTTTATTCAATTTTATTACGTAGTTGTAAATTAAAGCATTAAAACATAATTAGTTTGAGCTGGAAAATAACTAAATTTAGACATTAACTTTATTGTCTAGATTAAAAGTTTCTTTCCAAGCACATATAATGATATACGGATGTGAAAAGTAAATGTTTAGACGGAATATCTGTAATTTTTGATGCCAAATTTAATCATATATAGCTTAATCCAACTAAAATGGAATTAAGGCGCAACACAATAATCTCAATTAATCAGCCCAGTAAATGGAATATCAATATTGATTATATGCGCAATGGCAGATTTTAAAATAAAATACATAAAATGTGACTGCAGAAAGAAATATATATTCAATATTTGAAAAGTTTTTGTATTAAATAAATTACTAAAAGGAAAAACAAAATACAAACTACAGTCTCAACAATGATTCCATTGCCTATCTAAGTAATTAATTCCTAGCTAATAAACATAATCTTCAGTTTAATGATTAATGATTTATTGTATATGAAACATCACAAACACACCCACATAGGTATGATATAAATTCAATAAAACATATTTTGTATTTATAAAATAATCTGATTATAAAGTCCAGAAAGTTTACTTGTGAAATAAGTCAAAAGACACTGATTATATTGTTTTTAAATCATTTCTATATTTCTCTAAAGTTATTAATTCTATCACAATATGTATTTTTCTACTAATATCGTAAATAATTTCGTTTTCTCTTGGGTGGGGTTAAACCAATAAAAATTTGAAATATTTTTAAAGCAACTAAGAATTGTTAAATTGTCTTGAAAAGTATATAATCTCACTTCATTTTCATTGTATGGACTTATTTCATGTTTAGGTCGTTTAGAGAAAAAAGCAGAATTTTACAGTGAAATGTCTGTTTGAGGCGGTGTTCTGTTTTATTGTTTGTTTCACTTACTTACTTGTAGCTTCTCGGAAAGATCAATCTTCTAAGTATATATGTATCAAAAAGTTACACTTTTGACCATTGGATATTTTACATCCTTTACATCAGTGAGTACCGAGCTTTGAAACAACCCAGGTGGCGACAGAAAAGTCATGGGTCAATCTAGGGTGACAAAGACTGAAGCATGTCATTCCGCCGAATCATACTCTAGTGAATGTTCCATATACATTCGTAAGTTTTCCAAAAAAAATCTACAAGAAAACATATAATGACACTTAGTATGCATAATATTGTTTATCTTAAAGAAGTGGTGTATATGAAGAATGAAATGTATGTATGTGTGTGTGGTGACAAACTAGCTAGACATGAGAACGCTCTGTTTTTTATCATAGTACGATGCCACTAATTTCTGTTATCTGTAATATCAGGTGACATCTGGAGATCAGTCTTCGGCAACATTCTCGAACTTTATCACATCTATATATAAGTATGGCGCTTTAGCACACACACACATATATATATATATATTGGATATACGTGTGTGTGTGAGAGGATCGTTTCTGTTTCGTGATTGGAACATTGGCTTTAATAACCACAGCGCTTATTTATTTCTCCAAAGCTTCATCGACTTTTCTTAAGTATTGAATAGTTAAGCAAGAACTATGCGATATTTGTTATGTTATTTTTTAATTTTCACTGTTTGGGTATTTAATCATGTCCGTCTCGGCGTCTTCATGTGTAACTGTGAAAAAAAAAAGTTTTTACGGTAAAAAAAAACAGAGCGTTACTAAACAGTTTAAGGCTTCTGGGTTGGTATTTAAGTTAAAGGAAACTTTGAGACATAACCATGTTTGTTTGGGTTCTTTTTTTAGTTGTTTTCCACTAGATAAAAGTTGAACAATAGTAAAGGTGAAGGTAACTAGATTCAGTAAGGTTACTTATACCTTCGAATTAGATGGCTTTCATAACTATTTATATGGCAGTCGTAACCATTAACCTGAAAGAGCTTTTAATATTCACGAGAATACCTCTAGTACCATATAATACAAATAATTTAATGTAATGTTTTGAATTAATGTATATTTTTAAAGAAATGTAAGGTACATTTTAATCACCATGACAAAAACAAAGGCTCCCCAGTGGCACAGCGGTATGTCTGCGGACTCGCAACGTTAGAAATTGGGTTTCTATACCCGTGGTGGGAAGAGCACAGATAACCCTTTGTGTAGCGTTGCACTTAACTTCAAACAAACAAAAATAAACAAAGACAAGACTTAGTAAGTTAAATTTAAAAATAACTCAGATACAGCATAAAGTTTATTCATATATAACTTGTAGGTGATTCGACTGTTGTAAGTGTAAAAAAGCATTTATATGAACTTGTAAAGTACAATTCATTCTAAACAGACCAATACTTAATAAAGTTTACTAGCAAAAACAATATTTACTTTTTATGTAAATGTGAATTTCTGATATTCCCCGAAAAACAGGGAACTTGGAGCCAATGGGTGGGTAGGTATTAAGCTACGGAGAAACAAGAGATTCGGAAGAGATTCATTGCGAAGAATAAAACGAACTTTAATAGCAAAGAAAAACTCAAACACTTGTGTCCCAGAAGGAATAAAATATAAACTAAAGTGCTGGCAACTTTTGTGTTGTTATAGAAAATAATCTGCTGCCGGAAAACAAAGGACAAATTGTGTCTATGTCACAGTGTAAATCAGATCAACGTTCTAGTTTACTATCCCACAGTCCTAGAGTACCTACATCAGTGACAATTCTCATTATATACATGGAAGGAGAGAATACATTCCAGCTCATACTAATTTGTACAATCCTGTGTACCACTCCTTCAATTGGATATTACCTATATCCCAGGGAAGCATTGAAACAGAAACATGGCGAGCAAGTATAAGCTTTGTTAAATTGTTACTTTGGCATGTAACCTTATCCACAAACGAGGGTTACTACAAGTTTATGGAAATCTACACGCTGTTCACAAGTGCTACAATAACTGTAGAATATTTGCATAAGAAAATTTTAAAAATGGTTCTGGGTATATCAAAGTAAAGAAATATTTCTATTTAGTTATAGAAGGATAAAATTTAGCAGTTTTCAATTAATTCACTATCCCTACCTTATCTAAAGGCCTTCATAAGCTCAAATCTTAAAAACCAACGTTCAGTTACCAAATTTAAACAATTAACTAACATAATTATGATTTCAATTAATCACCTCCTTAGACAATATGCAAGATACTATCACCTTTAAACACGTCCAAACAGTTTATTAAATGAAATAGATCCAAGAGTCATTAACAAAAATCAAAATAAAGAAAATAATAAATCAACAGTAAGTAGGAGTTAAATAAAGCTAGAAAGGAAACTGCAATAAAACTGAACAAAATGCAGAATCAAAGTAAATTTAGTTGAATAGCATGTAATTCAAAATTCAAGACAAAATATGGAATAAATTAACCCAAAATTAGAAGATAAATAAACACAGGATTACAGAACCATATATTAAAAATATACGACAGCATAGATGCATTTAATAGCTGAAATTTGTCATATAGATTAAATGCAACAAAATGAAGTGTAAAATGATTCTAGTAAATTATATGAAATCAACACAATATGTTTTATTTAAATACAAAGCTATACAATGGGCTATCTGCAATGTGCTCACTTCAGGTATCGAATCCTGATATTAATGTTATAAGGCCTCAAGTTTACTACTGATCCACTAGAGGGCTCAAAAATATTTGGTAAAATAAGTATGACTAATGGAATACATGATTTTAAATAATTTATGTAAAAACATCAAACACTTATTCGTTGACTAAATTTAGAATCAGGAACTAACTAAAATATACGATGATTTAAAACATAGACTAAAATTGGTGTATACTGTGTGCTTAGCATAATGCGAAATGCACGAAGTAATTTAACCAGCAACATATACATCTGTCATTACATAACTATTACACACAGATGAAATTTACAGTACCACCCAAAATAAGATAAATTTGAATTTAAGAACACAAAATGAGCTAAATACAACCAAACTTACAAATAAACTTAAAACAATAAAATACAGTTTAAAATATAAAAAAAAGAATAAATAATTAAAATTAAATGATTGAGTATAGAAATATAATTTTTGATACTCAAAAGAAACACGGAGGAAAGTTTATAGATTAAAATTGACAATAGTTATGCAAAACCATACTAAAATAATAAAACATGTTATAAATAATGAAATGATACAAACTAAAATGGAGTACATGAAAAACATGAGAATTAAACAAACTAAATATACAAATATTTACATTTGGCAATACCTGTAAGGGGATTCCAGAAGAACTTGAGGTCCTCTACAGACTCCTGCTTTTTGGTAGCAATCTTATGAAAAGTCTCTTTACTTTGATAAATGCCCTTTGTGAGATAGGAGATCTCCTACTCCAATTGGCAGTCTTCTATTATCAGACATCAATTTCCATAGTTACTTCTCCCTCACAGCCAATCTAGGTCCCAAGGACTCTGACTTCCATCCATTTGGTAGTCTGGTTTTGGCAATGCTGGCACGATTACTGCAATGTGGTGTGCATCAAGTTTTATAGAATAGAGTCGGCGTTTCATAGGTGATGAACATGAGACCTAAATACTGTTCTACAGCCTGTTTTGTGATTTACGTCTTCCGATCCTACATTTTAAGACTTTTTAAGAACTAAGAAGGCATTAATTTAATTGTGAATGATGTGGTCCCATTGTAAATGGAAATGTCACAACATTCCTGTTCTTGTTGGTGTTTAGACAGCTTTTAACAGGTCAATGGACAAGAACCCCTCTCTTCTGGTGCTTGAGAGTTGACGTTCTTTTGATCATAACTGATAATTACTGGATGTAAGGTTAAGTATGTCAAAGTTGCAGGTATGGGAACCCCAGACTCTGAGGCAAACATTAAGGCCAGGGCAACTTTGGCAGCGGCAAGAGTAACAACTAGTAGTGTCATGGGTAAGGAACCCTCTTTCTACCTACACAGGTTCTAAGATTGGGAGGTATTGGCTCTTTCCTGGATTTTTTTACACCATTATCTCATGAAAGAAAGGCAGAGGAACTCCAGTTCCATTGAAGAAGGGTGTGACACTAATTTCTTACATCAGTTACTGGAATTAAGAGAATTACACTGTAAGCAGAGGCCAGTGAGTCTAATTTTAAAGGTTTTTAAACTTACTTACTGATAACACCAACTTGCTTTCTGACATAAATTAAATATAATCCAAATAAATAAAAAATAAATAAATAATAAATAAATAAATAAAAAATAAATAAATAATAAATAAATAAATAAAATAAATAAATAAATAATTCAAAAATTATATTTGTGTCAACATTATTTTATAATACCACAAGTATATAGTTAACACAAAATTTCTGTGTAACAATTTTCTTGTTCAGAAATATTTTGAAGATAAATCATTTGGTAATATCTACAAAATTTGGAATTGTACTACTTGAACATGTTTCTAAACCAAAATCTTTAGAAAATTACGATGATACTATATACTGCCATTGTCCATAATGTTCCAAAGAATTCTGTACAGTGGTTTTATTATTAGATGTGAGTCATTCTTTTATATATATTTCACAATGTTTACTGTTATCCTAGCCAGACAAACACTTGATTCTACAAACATATTAGCAAACACCATGTGCAGTTCACTGATTACCTGTCTGTGTGTTGAGTTGAGATTGGTAATGTAGTACTCAATCAATGACTTCAGATGCTTGTATCTTTGGACATGATGTAGTGCAGTGAGTGGTGCCAGCTATATAACTGAGCTGTATAAGTTTTCATCAAACAAAGTGTCCTTATAACTATTCCAGGTGGAAGCTGGATAGTTGAAAGTTCATAGTTATAGATCAGAACCAACACTTAGTCAGACAGCTGTTTGAGCAAGTGCAGCCTGATTTCATGAATACGTGTTGTATTACAGCAGGAGAAAGTGACAATATGCTATACTGAGTCATAGCACACAATGGAACACCATTTGTGCATTTGGAGGAACTACAACCTCCTTATCAATATGCACGCGTACAAACCACTGTTCTTAAGCCCAATATTGTTGAAACTGGATGGTTTGTCCACAAAACTGCAACTTACCTGGAAAACAATAAAAACCGGATGACAATTTCTACAGTAAGTCCACCCCTAAGACATCCTTCCTTGAACCAGTGCTAAAAAAGAAGTTATAGATGCCCCTCTCCACTCACACTAATTTGCCATGATATGCCAGAATAAAGTTAGTGTTAAGTAGTTAAAGTGACTGCTGTATGAGTACCTGATACACAGCAAAGTTAAGTAAAGGCCCTACTGCTTCGGTATCCACTAAAAACAAGTCTCACATTAATATATCATCACAGGCATGTGATACATCCATCAAATTTCTGAGTGCAAACTGATTGCTACACCTACCCAAGCCAGGTCAAACTCAGGCTCAACTAATTTAAACTTCGAACTGGTGTCGGCTAACAATAGGAAGAATTAAATTGTGGCGAAATGCTACAAGTTCTTCAAATACCTATAGAATGATAGGTTTCTTTTTTGTGAGTGTAAAACACTTAAATACACCAGTTCGATTTTCGATACCTCACTACTATAAAGGCTTGGTTTGGTTTGATATTTCATTGGTGGTAGTGTCCAGGGTCACTGACGAGGAGTGGAATTCTCCGAAACTAGTCTGCTTTGCATTATTACAACTGTAAAATATTTAAGCGAGAAGATACCTCCTGTCAGTTTCTTTCTCACTATCTACAAAAGTGCACTTCTTCGTTTTTCTGAAGTCTGAAGGCAGATGTAGCCTGACAAATGCAGCGCCTTCAGGCAATGATAACAACAACATTCCATGATATTTAGGGATATGTGGCATCATTGTGCTCTGCATCAACCTCTTCCACCGTCATTGATATGCTTTTCCAATCTAGAAAGTTTCTAACACATCAAGGATCTGAAGAATCGTGGTAGATGCTGACTGCCTTGCCTAATGGTTTTGCACCTCTGCCTCGAAGACATAAGCCATCATACAGCCTTTACTTCTATCCTTAGGCAGTGGTGAATCTGACCAACAACATCTGGCAATGCCCTGGTTATTTAACAGACACCAAGAGATCATTCCGGTTTGTATGTTCAGGCTAAATGTCACCACTAAGACAACCAACACATGCATATAATCACAGTTTACAAAAGTTACAAAATTAGAGAGTCAAATGGAACAAAAAATCATGCTCAAAATAAACTACACAAAAGCAATTATTTGATTGTGACATCTAAATGTATCCTAATAATCTACTCTGTTGTATTCCCAGTTAAAACTGGAGCCAACACGTAAGTATTAAACTCTGCAATAACTGAGGAGATTCAGAGGCGATTTATTGCAAATAATAAAATGAACTCACTTGGCAAAGGATTACTCAACTAACAAAATATATATATATATATATTTTTTGTATAAAACTACGGTACTGATGCTTACTTGATACTGACCAACTGTCCATCTTCTGTGTTTTCATAGAAACTGACTACTGGAGCAGGGAAGACATTTACGCCTGTATTCCCCCAGAGTTAGACAAATTGCATATATCACACCCCTGGAGTACAATGTCATAGAAGTATGAACAAGTAAGTGCGAACTTTATGCAAAAGCCTCTGTGGCATATAACCTCAGCCCCAAAGATTAACATAAGTTTATAACTATCTACATCTTGTTCACAAGGATGTTAACTAACTGCCAAACACTTGCACGAGATATTATGAAAGAAAAAAAGAATAAAAGTATATTCTTATCTAATTATAGAAGGGTAAAATCCGATAGCTTTAAACTGCTATTTAATTAAACTTTGATCTCAGTTAATCTCGCAATCTGTTTTGTTTTTTAATTTTGCCAGACATTATTGTTTGTTTTGAATTTCGCGCAAAGCTACACGAGGGCTATCTGCGCTAGCCGTCCCTAATTTAGTAGCGTAAGACTAGAGGGAAGGCAGCTAGTCATCACCACCCACCGCCAACTCTTGGGCTACTCTTTTACCAACGAATAGTGGGATTGACCATCACATTATAACGCCCCCACGGCTGAAAGGGCAAGCATGTTTGGTGTGACGGAGATTCGAACCCGCGACTCTCAGATTATGAGTCGAGTGCCTTAACCACCTGGCCATGATGGGCCTCCCTTAAAAGTAATAGAAGGACATTATGTCATATATGGGTTGTATGTGTTTTCCCATGGATTAACTAATGACATGGACAATCGTATCTGTAAAACAGACTCTTAACTTTAGTTAAAAATCTTAAATAAACTTCTGTGTTTAACGTGAAAAGAAACTGGAAAACAAAACTTCGTATACCAGATTACTTTGCTACTTATACTTTCTTTCATATATTTAACGGTTACAAAGAATCTCTCTGAAGTTTTTT
>NW_013665667.1:1123103-1136452 GCF_000517525.1 Limulus polyphemus | reverse complement strand
CTCTCTCTGAACTATATAATTTGCTAATCTTTAACTATTTAACTAGCATTGCTAATAATCACCACAATGTTGTTATTTCAATTATATATATTCAACAAACACACAGAAGTATATTTGGAGACCCTTATTATTCATTCTCTTATACATTCAACTAGTCCAATGAATTATCGTAAAGTGACGTCATTATTTCAGTTTTTCATTTCCTCAATTAATATAAAGAATTATCCTTGAGTTATGTCGTTATTCAACCAATTGTATATTCCAATAACGTGAAGAATTGTTTGGCCTGACGCCATTATTCACTTAATTTTATATTCAAATAATACAAAGAATTATCATAGATTGACGCCGTTATTTTAATCCATTATATGCTCATCTATCGCAAACAGTTGTCTTATATTGACGTCATTATTTCAATTCCTTTCATATTTATGTGTGGCAGAGAGAATCGATTAGAGCATTCTCATTTTAGTGGTTCTTAATAAGGACGTAAAATTCACGAAAGTAGCTTTCAGAACAATCTATAAAAGTATTGTACAGTATTTTGCACGACATATATAGTCCAGTCGACTTGGTATCTTGTGGCGAGGAACGTTCTAAAGCCACACAGTACATAAATATTATTTTCTCTTTTTTTATAATAAACCAGAACTGCACAAAGTCGTCGTATACTTTGTTTGATCAACAATTTGTTATTCTGTTATTAACTGTTAATTTGTTATTCTGTTATTAACTGTTAATTTGTTATTCTGTTATTAACTGTTAATTTGTTATTCTGTTATTAACTGTTAATTTGTTATTCTGTTATTAACTGTTAATTTGTTATTCTATTACGTTTCAACAATGATATATTATCATCTTATTTCACAAAATAGTAACTGCTATTTAAGCATAAAGAAAACGTTATCCATGCAACAATGTTTTCAAACGTTTTAATAACTACTAAGATGTACATTCGCCCGAGGAGGAAACTGTACTAACAGTGTCCATGACGTTTTTATTTCAAAACGTTTTAAGAAACAACCTAAGTAATTCGGCGTTGAATTTCAAATTATTTCATTTTACACTTTGAACTCGAAGTGCTTTGATTTTTATTTCGAAATGCACTTTCGTTGGTTGTCATTAATCTTTGGTGAAATATTTGTTGTATGTTGATAAACCCTTCGCATTGATCAGTGAGTGGTCCAAATACTGCACTATCTACTATGCACTGTATTACACATGAGTCTGTCATTTAAAAAAAATAAAGGAATAATTCGAAACAGTTAAAGAAAAAAATATTGATTGATAGATGAGTAGAGAGCTAGTTTTTTATAGATGGATGAATGGATAAGCATGTGGTTAGACAGACAGACAGGCAGCTGGTTAGGTAAATAGCAAGAGAGAAAAGTATCGTTTAATATCATAAAGGTAGTAGACTTAGAGAGGGGTTTCCCGTAATTTATCGATGAGAGTTTTACTTGGAAAGTTTATTTGTACAATACGACAAACACGAAAGTATCACGTAGAAACAACGTTATATATTTCGTAGATTTTGTCAATATTGTGCTTTATGAATACTCTAGAATAACAGATGAAATACTATTTGACAAATGACCCTCGAGAAGGCAGACGCCATTTGAAGCGGTACAAATAATTCACGACGTGCGTGATGACTTCTTGCCACGCCAATAGTTTGTTAATATTCCAGCTCGGTGACAACGTGAGGCTTGCAATATACCGAAAATACGGAGAACAGCAGCGATGGGAACGTGAAATATCGTGATGCATTTTTAATCAACCAGCGACCCGTCTCAACTGAGTGCTTTATAATGCATGAACGTTCAAAATTCAGGGAGTCGCGTGACGTCGTAGAATCTGTACACATAGCGTACCCTGATGTAAAGTGCAGTTATGTGAAGCTTGTTCCTATGGACGAGGAGATTGTATAGCAGTATATATATATATATAAAGAAAGGCTACCACACATGAAATATATATGTTAAGGGCCTGGGGACGCCTGAATGATGCTTGAAATTCGATCCTCCTACCTGTTAGTCGTCTGCATAACTAACAATCTTTAAGTGTAATTTGAATAGTTACTTCTGCTTATTACACTATGTAACAGGGGGCGAATTAAACATAGGTTGTCAATGTGATTTATAAGCAGGAGAGTATTACAATCAAAAACTTGTATAATGTCATGCCATGACATTAATTTCCCTGAAACCAGTTAATGTGTATGATGATTTTGCACTGGGATTAAACCATGCTCGGCTTGACCGAAGGCCAGTGCTCAGTAGACTAAAACTATACATTATTAGACAGTGAAACAAAAATGGATTAACTCTGGTCCACCATTGCTGTACCGGAACTCGATTCTAAGTAAATATGATCCAAATTACTTCTTGATCCGTAAAAGGTTTTAAAGCAGAAGTTGAATCACATACGACATCGACGACGAAGTTCAAATTGAGACTATGTATCACCTTAATTCATTTCTAAAAAGACTTTCTAGAAATTCATTCAATATATCATTAAAAGACAACATAAAATGTTAGATTAATTATGAAAATAAATATGAAAGATAATTCAAGGAACAAGAAAATTTCAAGTATTTCATTAAGTTAGGAATCCATGGATTAACTATCTAATCCGAGGGTTGAAAGAGGGCGCTGACTCACATCTGCAGATCGCTGGTTCGAATCCCATCACCGAACATGCTCGCCCCATCAGCCATGGGATGAGCTTATAACGTAACGGTCAATACCACTATTCGATTAGAGTGGTTCATAAGCTGTCGATGGGTGGTGCTGACTAGCTGCTTTATCTGTAGTCTATGACTTCAATATTAGGGACGTCTATAGCGCAGATAGAACTCGAGTAGGTTTGCGTGAATGTGAATATAAACAACAACAAAACACACTTCAAACTATATCAATAAAGTGTTGAGTTTATCGAGCTGTTGAAACGGAATTAATGAATTAATGAAGTTTCATCGTATTGAGAACTACATGTCGGGGAATTAATAAGCTTATGAAATATTTAAAACTATTTATTAAACTTTTTATGAACTCATCATGCGCTTGAAAATATCAATGAAATGGGGTTTTTATCAGGTGTAACAATATATATATGAAGGCCGTGATGATCTTATCAGGCATTGGTAATTATACCAAGGAAGTTATGAACGTTTCAGGAAGTATCAATAAAATTGTAATTTTATCAGGCATTTTAGAAGTATATACCAAGGCTGTGACGAACTTATCAGGTATTTCGAACTTTATCAAGGATGTAATAAGTTTATCAAGTGTTTTAACTATCAAGTAAATGATGATCTTATCAATCATTTAGTATATATAACAACTTGTGATATAGCCTATTGTGTTGAGCTTACCAAATATTGGAACTATGTCAAAACGTGACCAGAGAAGCCAAGTAATGGGACCTATTTCAGAAAGGTTATGTATTTATCACATATATGTATTTCAACGAAGAAAGTATTGGTTATAGATGTCAATTTGAATAATTCCCCCCATCTTAAAAGATGAAAGAAAAACCTGATGGTTTGATGGAGCGTTTCAAACTACAGCAAGATAATGATCTGATCTGGTATTTGGAACTGCTCAAAAAACAAAGAAAAATAAAGTTTGATACTGTATTTGGAACTATGGAAAAATACTTTAAGATCTAAGATTACTTGACATGGTATTTCCAATTAGCCTCCTCCCACCTATATGGGAATGATGTACACTTAAAGCAAATGCTAAAGAAGTAATAATTTGGTGTAGTTTTTGGAATTACGCCACAAAATGCTGGATTGAGAGAGGATATTTAGAATTACGCTGTGAAGGAGCGGTTATCTGATCTGGCTTGTGGAACTGTGCTAAAAAATAGTTTTTTTGAATTATGGCAAAGGTGTAATGATCTGACCTGGTTTTTGGAACCCACACAAAACACAAAAAAGGCTTGTTACAACATTTAGAACAATGACCCAAAAAAGTACTGATCAGGTGTTCGTTTGTTGTTGTTGTTGTTGTTGTCTTTAGTTATATAAAGGCAGCGATATATTGGGATCAAAATGAAGTTTTTAACTAAAGAACATCTCGATGAATATTTAACAGGGTTATAATATACATGTTTATTTATCACGGCCGAAAATATCGTTAGGAGACAATGCATTCAAATCTTTATAAGTAGGAACGAAAGTAAAGTTTATTTAATTAGCTAGTCTCATTACCAAGTTGATTTTTTAAATTTCGCTCAACTAGGTAGCTTGCTTTAATCGGACGTTAATATTAAACATAAATAAAGGCAATAATTTATATTTTAACCTTCATATTACCGACTTCTTTTTATTGTACTATTTATTAACGGTGTATTTCACATATTGCATCACATCGAATACTTTTATTTTTTTGCCTATTACAAAACTCTGTGTAATGAACTAGCCAAAAAATAATAAAAATTAGATGAAGCAATTAATTTTTCTTCAAAAATACATAAAGGATGCTAACGATGATTAATGGGTTTAACTGGAATATTTATTTCTCTTTTTTATTGAGGCTTATATGTTGTTAAGGGCCCAGTTACCAACAATGTCATGGAAGCACAATGTGGTGCATATATAAAGTTTAGAAAAAATGAATTCAAAATGTCATTAAGGGTGGGTCATATGGACCCCATCGCTAATTCTAGGGTTGAAATATTATGGTCAATAATACGAAAAACGAACTAGGAACATACAGTATGCTTAATGGACGGTGGCTTGAATTAGCAAAGACTTTTTGATTGCTTTGATATTCACTTATTCTTATTTTTCTTACTTTTCTTGTTTATTGTTCTTTCTTTAACACGTGAAACTAGCAAATGGAAGTTAAGACTGGTAGACGGGCTATCCCCATTGCAATGTGAGTCCTACTTCCGCACTCACCTCCAAAACTCAGGGCACATCTTCTATCCCACATTATAGCCCGTGCTATACTATTTAATTTATGCAGTGTTTTTGTTTTTGTTAATGCCTGTTTTGATGAATAAAATTCCTTTTGATGTAAATCTTTGCATGATTATCGCAATAGTGTATTTGCATGTATAGATGTGTTAAATACTTGTTAACACAAGGAAAGCTCGATAACAAGAGCTTACTTAACCTTAACCATGCAGCATGCCCTATCAATGTGTTTACAGACACATACATAAATATATACATAAGAAATATATATGAGGAATTGGAGAAATACAAGCATAAAGTTCCTGTGGTTTAGAATTATCACTGGTGAAACGTTTTACATGAAACGCAAAACTTACATGTATAATGGCTATATTACAAAAGTTCGACCTAGCGTTCGGCCATGATTCTTTTGAATTAAGTCACGAAGGGGTCGTGAGGTTGCATACTGGGCTTGTAGCTAAATATTAAACTATTAAGTCAATAAGAAAACTTTATAACTGTAAAAACTATTTTCCCGCCTTAATACAATAAGTTCTGAATCCTTAGCTGCTTTGTACGTTTATATAAAAAAACATACATACTGTGTGTATAAAGTATGTATTTATTTATTTATGTATTATACAAATATTTCAATTTTACATTCTGTATATGCTAGTTTACAGAGCCAGTTTGGCTACACTGAATGTCGCAACATATATTTTGAATATATATATATATATATATGTAACTTCCGTCCACTTTCAAAATTGTATATACATATATGCAAATAATAGCTGGCGGGCTTACGGCCCGTACGCTTTTTCCAAAGCACTCAGACTTTATAGTTATTGTCTCCAAGTGCTTTCAATCCATGAAAGTTGGAATAGAACTGCATCGAGCATGAAAATATACGTTCGTCTGTATGTCTCCATGATGCTGCTTTAGTGCGGATAGTCGAACTGCGCATAAGTTACTTTGTTGCTGGTAAAATGACGCCTACCAGGGGCGAAATATGCAGTAAATGAAGATATGTATGGCGTACAAAAACTATCGTTCTAAATCAAAGAAAATAAATTAAAAATGTTCTTGAAAATCAATCGTTTAAATTGTTGTCTGTATTTCTATGACCTTGTGAACAATATATTTGCTGCTAAACTTTTCACTGTCAATCTGATGGTACAAAACTAATCTTACTGTCAACGTCGCATTCTACTGTACTATGGTTAAGTATTCACTTGTATGAACAAAACTAATGTTACTGTCAACGTCGCATTCTACTGTACCATGGTTAAGTATTCACTTGTATGAACAAATAATGTTACTGTCAACGTCGCATTCTACTGTACTATGGTTAAGTATTCACTTGTATGAACAAAACTAATATTACTGTCAACGTCACATTCTACTGTATTATGGTTAAGTATTCATTTCTATGAACAAAACTAATTTACTGTCAACGTCGCATTCTACTGTACTATGGTTAAGTATTCACTTGTATGAACAAAACTAATCTTACTGTCAACGTCGCATTATACTGTACTATGGTTAAGTATTCACTTGTATGAACTAAGAATCTTAAAAGTAGGATAAAGAATAATATATATATTTGTCTTAACCTGGCAGTCATGGGGTCAAGGTCAGCTCACGTTTGGATAACCATATATGCAATGCAAATGTGTGACGCTGCTTAGCAAATAATATGACCCTGTGGGTGATCTGTTTCAAAGCTGTAACCACCCGAATAGTTTGAACTTAGCACTAAGCAGAAACATTTTGAAACATGCGTTTGAACTTATTATGTAAACAAGATATTGTGTAGATGGTTTACGCGTCTAATTATAAGCAGTTATCGCTCTGTGTGTTGGCTTAAGCCTGAATGAATACCATATTCGTCTTTTTCTGCTGTTCTTTAATGTACTTGTCATAAATAAATAAAACCATTAATTTGATGAAATCAGTTTATATATGTATACATTAATACATGAAATAAATACACATATTTTTGTGATTTGATTCAATACGTAAATATTATTGGAAGTGCCGCTATTATAATTTACGAATGAAGTAGCTTATAAGCTCATGTAATCATTCATAACCGGAAATGGTCTCACGCTCAGAGGAAATGATGTCATATCGATTAAAAGTTGCACTTGGGTCAGTTTTGATTACGGTTATATCATTATGCTAAATATTCAACGACGTTATTTCTCTCCGTTCTAATCATTAGAACACCATATTATATTCATATCGTTTTTTTCTAAAGTGTTGATAATATTACTGTGACATTTGATAAGAACATTTATATATATATATATGTATAACAATAGAAAGATAGCTATATTTAGAAGGCGAAATAGTAACAATAATAAATGTAATTGTTCCTATAGAAATACAGGAAGATAAAAAAGAATAGTATATTTCTCGATAATTATTCCAAGGTTCCTGCCCATTACATTTTAAATTAATACCTATAATTATATGAATTAGCCATCCTTGCAGTATGTTTTATTTTAGTTTTGAAAGCTAGAACTGCCAATTATTGTTCCACCCGTGTATTTTCCAATTAAGAGAAAATGTGTACTGATGTTGAAGAAACGTCTTTTGTTTTCTCATTTTGGCATTCTGCGATGACTTACTATGAAAAACAATAAAACACGATAAAACATGCAATTACAAAATGTGGTTTTATCTTCACACAAAGTTCACTTACTGCAGTCGTCTATACTTTATAAGGCATAATAAACCAGCTGTTATTAGCGGATATCTGACCTCAAGGACAAGGAATTCAGTCTGTTTTTTAAGTTTAATTTGTAATGAATATATCTGTACAATTATTTCTTGAAGTACGAATTATTGTATGATTTTTAAAGATAACACAATAGTTATGTTAGTTTTAAAAGAAAGAGAGCGTAACTCAACAGCATATCCTTACCTTGGATAATTTTATAAAGCTTCTGACAACTAGGACGTGAATTAAAAAAGCTTTGCACATGTAGAAAAGGTAGTTAAGCTAGAGTCAAACTCCACAGTGGGAAGGATAAAAGGTATTCTGTTACTGATAATCTAAACAGCAGTAGGGACACACCGTCTGTCAGATTTAGTTTTTATTCGTAAGCCTTACTTGTGAAGTGAAACTGGAATAAAAACAAACTTGAAAGTTAGGTGCAATAACGGATGGTTAAGCTCACGACATCCTATATCTAAATCTGCCAATCCTCAAATATTCAACCAACTGTAAGAAAAATAGCTCGTAATGAACCAGCAAACTAAGAGAAGAGAAATTAAGATATTAATGGAAACAGTTTACTGACGACAGACTACACATAAGACTTAATTAAGAGTAGAGGTCATATGATGGTTGATGTATCGTATCACTACGCGCAATTCCTACTCTTGTTTCTACCATTATTTATTAAGGTTTACTTTGCTATCTCCACATTGAATCCCAGGCTTATTGTACTATCTCAAAATTGGATCTTAGACTCACTTTGCTATCCCCATATTATATCTTAGGCTCATCCGTCTGTCCTTGTGCGACGCTTTTTTTTGTGTTGGTGTTTAAACTATATATATATATATATATCTTGTTCCATATTAGGGGGAATGGAAATTGCGAAGAATATGTTTTTAATAACACAACATTTAGAAAGGGAGGTGGGTAAACTTAAACAGAAGATTATACATGTTGTTTGGTTTGTTTGGAATTTCGCGCAAAGCTACACGAGGGCTATATACGGTAAGCGTCCCTAATTTGACAGTGAAAGACTAGAGGTAAGGTAGCTAGTCACTACTACTCTTTTACTAACGAACAGTGGGATTGACCACAACTTTATAACGACCCCACGCTTGAAAAGGCGAGCATGTTCGGGGGAAGGGGGATTCGAATTCGCGACCTTCGGATTGGTAGTTGAGCACTCTAACCACCAAGCCATACTAGGTCAAGAGTGCAGAACTAACAATGGTTGAGTAAAGTTAGTTGGAATTGTGCATAGGTTACAAATATTACTAGAAATCACAGGAACGGCAATAAAGTGAGTGGAGGGGTATTTTTTTTATTAAATTGTTAAAGGTTAAGAAAATAAACAATGTTTGTATTATAACAAGAGACAGTACAATGGAGGTAAAGTTTTAATAAAAAAAAATGTTAAAGGAATAGAAAAGAAGTGAACTTATATTTTATAAGTTTAACTTCACTTATTTTGAGTATATTTTAATGTGAATATCATCCAAGTCATGCTGTAAGAAGTCAGCATATAATAAAGAGGAGAACAAACAGAAGATGTCAAGTGTTAAGGTGTTTTAATATATGCATATATATACATATGTAACGGATTTTACAGAATGTGTTCCACATGCTGTCCTTGTAATTCGAAACAAGTTTGGATTAACAGTAGGGCTAACTCGACCTTCTCATGCTTGGACAGCGCCATAATAGGTCACATATCTAAAATTAAGAAAAGCTGGAAATCATCTATGGTTCCAGACTTTTCGGACAACCTGTAGATGTATATTGAGTGATTCTCAGATTACCAGCTTATCATGAAATGTCTAATTAACTCTAATGTTAATAAAGTTATGAAAATTTGTTTTTAACTTCTTTTGTCATTGTTTTACATGTGGTGGGGCTTAGTTGGGCTGATAGGATGCCAGATGAGAACCATATGCGTTATAACTTAATATAGTATCAAACATACTTGACCTCCCTTGAACATTAAACAATTTTCGGAATACCAAGTTTATTTATTAATTATTAATTACAGCATGTTTTTCAAAACTTAAAAATATTCGTAGTTGACATTTTGTAAATATGTGTTGCTACTCCACCTGTCGTGGAAAGGGATTAACTCATTAGGAACTGCGAGTAATGTATTTTTCACCCATTCAAGTTATTAACAGCGACAGAAAATTAAACTTTATTAGAAAGCAGGCCAATTTATTTATTCTTTTTCATTTTTCTTTTTTTTACAATTTGCGCACGTTTTTCACCGCTAAAACTTGCATAGTTTCATGTAAACAAATCGAAGAAGGATATTCTGTTCTGGTTAACTAAATTCTCTTAAAACATGAACCAGTTAATGAAGGAAAGCAAGAAGTAGTCTTAGCTGCCTTCTCTTCATCAAACTTTTATGCAGGGATCTTTCATTGCCAGAAGCAAGTACCTGCATATCTAATATATTTCAACAGTTCAGTCATTACATGTGACAAATGAGATTAAAATGAGCTTGCCAGCATGAGCTTATGCTAGTTTTATTTATGGCAAAATGCAAGGAAACTTATACCTTAAGGGATGGAAAATAAACGCTCTTCTGTGCTCTAATATATAGCATTGAGAACTGTTGATATCTGACATTTTAGCAAGTCTCTCGGGGTTTTTACCTGATATTTATGTATATGGAAGGTAATAAATGATACAATATAATATAACGCATATAGTTAGAAATTATCTCCTAAACATTAACGTGCTGATCTTATTAGTTATTATTGTGCATATTGGGTTGTTTATGTGCTCTACCATGTACGTCTGCCACAGAACATAGTCTTCGGATGTGACGTAAACACTGTACCAAGTCAGATCCTTTTTTGTGGAGAAATAGGCATAAAAATTAAAAACTGTTCTTTCGAATATGATATTATTTTCTCAAGCGTTGGCGCTTGAGAAATACTGTTTTAATGCATGTTGTGTCAAATATAAAAGATATTTGGTCACCTATAAAACTTCTCACTTGGTTAAAATGTTCCGAGAAATTGTAATCGCGACAAACAGTTAATTTAGATACGCTCAAATAAAAGTTTACTGCTTACAAATACGTTTGATTGCGCAATGCTTATTTATATTGCGGATGAAACTAAACAAGATTTGAATCTATATTTCTGTCTTTTTCATTGCTGATTGAACAGAAACTTAACTCTACTAAAGACACACATGATTGAACAGACACTTAACTTTACCAAAAACACACATAAAATAAAGTAATTCTCAGTTTTACCTAAGTGTCTTTGTTAACTTGATTTGTGAACTCCTCACACAAAATCACAACAAATCTTGCAAGTAGACTTAACAGAATATAAACGAAAAAAAAAAAGAGGAGACACAAGAGATATTATCGGGTTTCTCAGAACTGATTTACATGAAAATTAAACATGTAAATGATTGTTCGAAACAAAAATATGTTTTTATTTTTTGGAAATAATTCAATTTCGCTCCTCTTTAATATGGGGATCAAAAGGATTTGGAGGGATCCCAAGCTTGGTTGCGCAGGTATATTCGAAAGTCGACAAGAGCATATAAATGGCCATTCAAAACAAGGGATGATGTTTTCATTCTTGCGTACGTATTGATTCCTGTTGATTTTCATGGGTAACTCATGTATATATATATATGTGTGTGTGTGTGTGGTCACGGGTATTATATACATATATGTCTATATCTATGTCTGATCACGGGTATTTTATATATCTATAGGTATGTCTGGTCAAGGGTATTTTATGTATATCTATGTCTGATCACGGGTATTATATATAAGTAGTTATGGCAGCACCCACACGCCACGCCACCAGAGGGCGCTACACATGTGTCTATCTCAGGCAATAGGGAGGGAACGTTGTAGGACTGCCATGAAGGCGGACATGACGCCAGAGACAATGCCGTCCATGAAATGGATCAACACGTTTAAACATGGCTAGATTTAATACAATCGGTTTAAGACACTAATTCATTAGTTCTATATTTAATTCAATCTCCTGACCACTTATATTTAAATAGTCCAGAAAAAAGACGTTTATTTAAATATATTGCAATAACTTAAAATTTACTGTTTCGCTAGTTTGACTTTATGCTATCCGTATAACTTGACAAAATATTTAATTTTACATTATTATACTTTATGATTTTATCTCACACGAGTGGAAACTACACTTCCACATATGATTACGTCATCAATGTCTAGATTTAATTATGTTAAAACCATTATTTTAACGACAATCTTACTGTCTGTAGGATTTCAACAAATCTGCTGTTATCCATTATTTGAATGAGATCACAACTTACATTTTTGTTTTCAATTATATATATATATATTTATTTGTATTACATGTATTTTACAAAGGTGGGCAATGTTACTAAGGGTTGTATACAGATTTCAACGTACATTTAATTGATGTTTGATAAAGATGTTTCTATACTTCAGTAGAACAGTATGCAGCATGTAGACGTTCTTTTCATTTCCATCTGTCGGTCATTAACACCATGGAGCTATTTCACTCTGAGTGATTGTGACATGCTCAACTTTAACTAGAGTTTTTGTATGTCACTGAATTTAAAAGTCAGTGAACATAATTTTTTCACGTTACATAGTGATAGAAAACATTAAATGCGTATTCACGATATTCTATTTCTCAGTATTTGACGGGACAATTCAGTTAATGTACAATTATTGCATACTTTCTACTCAATACATTCAGGCGAAATACTGCATAGAACGGGTCGTTGACCTACACATACAACACATGGTTCGCTATCTTTAATCTTAACATTTAGTTATTAAATTCTGTAGTAATCATTTTTCTACATATTAAATGTGATTAATCACTATTATAGAATAGCTACACTTACCATTTTACATAAATCTTTGAGGACTAAACTTTCTTCTACGTTAGAGATGTAACTTACATCACACACGTATTCAAAACCACCATGTCAAGTAGGAAATGTATGTGTGTTCTTTCTAATTGACGTCATTAACATTAAAACTTCACCCTTATTGGCTCACAGCTAACGGTATATCTCACTAAAAGAAGAGGGTAATCAATATGGCGGTAAATTTTATTAAAACAAAAGTTGAACAAGACAAATATAACACACTGTTGCTATCTATCTACTTACATTATACTTAACACTGAAAATAAATGATTCAATATTTACATATATTTTCTATATAAATTTAATGTTCACCATACTTTAACTAGAGTTTTTGTATGTCACTGAATTTGAAAGTCAGTAAGTAATCAACATGTGAAATGTTTGAGATTTACGATTTCATTATATGATACAACGAATTATATTTGTATGTACTTGGATGGTGACAGAGTTAGCTGTTTCTGATTAGTGTTGATAAGCTCGGTTATATGTTCGGTCATATCCTAATTTTTAACACGTCTCCCAGGAACAAAAGGGTGTCTTGACACTACAATTTGTTGACTATTAAAGTTGAATCCAGAAACTCCCAAAGAGGATGGTTTTGGAGGTATCTTTTGAAGACAACTTCGAGAAAAGTTTTCGTTTGTTGATTGATAATTTTTTATGTGAAATACAGCATCCCCAAGTCTCCATACTTGCTAGTACTAAGGTCTATCCGCTGGGAGTAAATTCAGTATATATCAATAAAGCCACATTCTCAGCATTATTCATTAAGCAATTACCAACCTTTTATGCTTCTGCTAT
>NW_013665667.1:1103707-1122787 GCF_000517525.1 Limulus polyphemus | reverse complement strand
CAAATGTACAACGTTTCGACAAGGTTTTGTCATCATCAGGATGATGTTAATATCTGTTTACAACAAAGAGTCTCGAGTTCAATCAAATCTGGGTCATTTTTCTAATATAAATACCCTGTCCCTTTCACCACTAATAATGAGACTGATGCAGTTCTACTACATAGAAGAAAGATCGATAAACCACCCTTTAAACATTAACTATATCGTTACATATATTTATTTGCTTACAAATCTAATATCTGTGTTTCTTTGACATAGTAATGTTCTGTTTTCGGTCTATTACTCACATATTTGTCCTTTAAATCTACCACGCTCTTCAAATATAACTCACCAAGATCTATACACAGTCTAACTTCTTCACACTGTAATTATTTAGATATAATAGAGTTTTGATTTTTACACATCTATGTCTGGTCAGGGTAATTTATACATATCTATCTCTATGTCTGGTTATGGGTATTATATATGTATATATATATGCATGTAAGTCTGGTCACGGATATTATATATATATATATATATATATGTCTGGTCACTGATATTTTATAGATCTATATATATAGCCAGATAATTGAATCCAACATGCCAGGCGAGTGCTCCATCTGCTGTGCTAAATGGGCCTTATCTCTATCACTTTCATAGAGAGGCACTTTTTTATAACGAGTCAAACTACTATATAATCATATATATATATATACACACATATATATGAATGGTATATATCATTTGTTTACCTAATATTTATTTTGAAAACAGTCGAGTCAATTACCGAAGTGACGTTTGTAATGATGAATATTGACTGAATTTATGTATTTATTACAAGGATCCGGTGTTTACAACAAAAACATAGAGCCAACAGTCACTATACAGTAATATATAGCTGCAATAATTGCACCAAACTTGAACATATACTAGCTATTTTATTCAATATTACGTTCGTAACTTCAGATGGAACTACAAGTGTATTACTCGTGAAGCAGTTATCGTATTAACTTATTATTTTTTAACGAATTCTGTAAGCGCAGTGGCACGTATCGTGGACAGTGAAACTATGAATATTTCATATAATTGTCAATAAATTCACACTTGCGCGAAATGTATGTTTTAAAGGCAAGTACTCTTGTTGCCAAAATGATAAATTCTGCTTCGTATTTATGGGAAAGTATAAGAAATTTTCTGTGTAAAATAAAACGATAATTACTTCACTATTTTTGGGCGAAATTAGTCCAACAAAAGCGTTGGTAGAATAACGTCAATTAAACAAATAGACGTGTTTTAGTCACTCAAAACCAAAATATTGCTGTTTATTATATCCAAGCTGCAAAATTTTAACACTATATATATATATTCTATACTGACCTGACCTTTAAGATTTGAGATTAGTGAAAGTTTTTTTCGTGGTGTGTCCTTTAAATTTTCTTCCTTCCACGAGATGTAAATCTTGGTATTAGTGAAGCTGCAATCCTCATCTGTCCAATATGTCATCCTTTCCTATTACTGTAAGCTGTTGCCCTCATCTGTTCAGCACAGTCTTGTCTGTCCAGTGTGTTACTCTTTCCTGTTACTGTAAGCTGTTGCTCTCATCTGTTCAGCACACTCTCGTCTGTCCAGTGTGTCATCCTTTCCTATTACTGTAAGCTGTTGTCCTAATCTTTTCATGGTAGTCCAGTGTGTCACCATTTCCTATTATTGTAACGTGTTGTCTTCATCTGTTCAGTGTAGTCCAGGGTGTCATCCTTTCCTATTACTGTAAGCTGTTGTCGTCATCTTTTCATTGTAGTCCAGTGTGTCACCATTTCCTATTATTGTAACGTGTTGTTTTCATCTGTTCAGTGTAGTCCAGGGTGTCATCCTTTCCTATTACTGTAAGCTGTTTTCCTCATCTTTTCATTGTAGTCCAGTGTGTCACAATTTCCTATTATTGTAAGGTGTTGTCTTCATCTGGTCAGTGTAGTCCAGGGTGCCATCCTTTCCTATTACTGTAAGCTGTTGTCTTCATCTGTTCAGTGTAGTCCAGTATGCCACCCTTTCCGATTACTGTAAGCTGTTGTCTTCATCTGTTTAGTGTAATTTATACCTATCCAATGTGTAACCTTTCCCATTATCAAGCTATTTAAAATCTAAAACGTGATATTAATGTAAGGTCTAGCCCTCATTTGTATGAGGAGTCACCAATCATCGATATTCATTAACCCTAACCTATAAAGATCACAAAGGTCTGATATTAGAGTAAGTTGGAACTTTAATATATGATAGTTGTGTAAGTTGTATTCTAATCCTAGTTAGGCTGTTTATAGGTGATATCTACGTAAATTATAGTTTTAGGTGCTCATGCTGCACGTTACCATTTCTTCAATAATCCTAAGTGTGGTAAGGAGATCTGACTTTACTGTATATTCTTATTTTCTTAAAGAAAATATTGTGTTTATTCAACTCAAGAGTAACATATAATTCTTCATTTGTAGAAATAGTTATCGATAATTGTGCATTAATTTCATAGGTTGTTTTAGCGAAGTCTTAATTTTTTGTCAAACTGCGATGAATGTTCATAAAAAATCCGAGATCTAATTAGTTCAGTTAATAATGAAACATAGGATTTTACAGCTAATTGGATTTCATCTTAAATCCATACGAAAACCAGAATATGAAAATGGAACCTTGGCATCAGAAAAGACCTGTAATAAAATTGCATCTTTTACTTACTAGTTTTCAGCGGACGATTTACAATTCCCAAGAAGAGTATTCATGCACACTCTGTAGTTTTAGATGTCTTGTTTCAAGATGCTCGAAATTGATTCTTTGGTGTTTAAACAAAAAAATACACCAAAAGTATTATTACAATTTGGCTGTTTGCCAAACCTTGGTTCCATTAGTTTTATAAAAGGAATGGAAAATATCAGAGCGATCACCAGGGGGAGAGGAGAAGGTATGGTAGCTCGATAACAATAATGAGTACACACAAAAAATAATAAAAAAATACAGCAGAACAATTAGGTTAGTATCGTCCTAATCAATTGTAGTGGCTTCGTTAAAGTAAGAAAGGGTATAAAGTTTGGGCTATGAATAAAGATTATTTAATCTGGTGCTTCTGGATATTCTCAAATGGCTTCTTTTAAATTGAGTGTGGGAAACTTTCACTCATTAGCGAGGAGTTTGCCGCAACTAGATCGTTTTATTAGTCTGAAGCTTCAGTAATCGCCCACATTCTGGGGCTGATTTTTACCAGCTTGCAAAATCTCCCAAGTGGAAACTTATGGTAATGATTCCCTTTTCTACCAACCTTATCTAAGTTTCATAAAAGGGTAAAAAATTTTCTTTGTTTATTGCATATGCTACACAAAAATGATTAAAAGATGAAAACAACATGCAATGGTTGTGTAGTCTGAAATTCTCGTTTCAGGCATCGAATAAAACACGTGGCTTCTCTTGCTCCTATTATCAATACCCCAGCCAGCTCCTGAAGCGCTGCAGCGTATGGAATTGGATTGGATCTCTATTATATTAAGTTAACGAGTAGTTATTAATTCTATATTATTTGAAAATCAAACTGCTGATTGAGATGGATATTCTTTTTCAAATCCTTATTTGGTGCCTCAATACATATTATTGCATTATAAATGGATTGAAAGTCAGTTGTAGTTTTTAACAGATTAAACTTCTATTTCTGAAAAAAAAAATATTTATATATGGCACATCAACCGTGTGTTCATTTGCTTGCTGCATAATTTATTTAATATATTATCTTGATAGATGTGAAAACACAAATTCGTTGCATTGCGTTCTAAGGAACATTGTTTTTCTTATCAAGTCAAGGGAATTTGGCTTTTTGTTATGGAAAAATATAGTCATTAGGATCTTATAAGTTAGCGCTATATATCGAAAACTTTTTCCAAGAAAAGGATTTGGTAATATTACTTTTATTTTATTCTTTATGCACATAGTATGAAAATGTACGAAAATCTTAGACATAAAACAAACAGGAAAACAAAATATATGAATCACTGAAAACTAATATAACTGTATTTAGCTCTTAAATGCGGATAAGGGCTAGTGATAAAATGCGTATGCGCGAGGCAAGAACACATTTGATACAATTGCCTGTTATGGCCTATCTGCTGATATCCGTTCTTGTAACAATACGTCAATGTAACAATCTAGCAGTATGCATGTCATTCCAATTTTGACGTCATATTATCACCTAACAATAGGAAACTTTAATCCCTTATAATTACTACTCTAAAAATAACACCACTGTTAAAACTATATGTAGAATAAGCCTTCTTATCTGCGAAAGGGCTATTCATATAGCGTCTACTCTATACCCGAAGTAGGCTTATGATACAAGTAAAATGCATACAGAAGACTTATTTCAAATTAACATTGGATTATTTTGATACCCGTATTAGTATCATTAAGTTTAAATAACAACAAACGACTACTTTCAGACAAATTTTATGACTATGAGTAAGTGACGAGAATTTAAGTATGAACTCAAAGTGGACAAGAATTTCATAAAACTTAAACGAACAATATTAACGGCACTTTCCTCAAGTATTATTTGCTTTTTACATTTTAAAATGGGTGTAGTAGTATCCCAGAGATTCTGTGTTAATGTTTTGCAACGTAATAATATTCTAATTAGCAAAATATGAATTTCTTTTAATTTCAGACAAACTGTTTGAGGCAACATTTGAATAATGTAGTCGAATTTATGGTGACTTTGTCCGTGTAGCGAAGAAAATAGAAAAATAACTTAAAAAATACTTTATTTAAAACACGGACATTTGCGTAATGGAACGATGGGTTTGAAATCTCGTTCATCAGACCACTTGCTGACTTTCTCGACAACTTGTAGAGAAGTTTATAATGCATACATATATTGTACATCCATCTTCTCCTTTATCACATCACTTATTGTATTGGCTGGATAACTTAAAGTACGGCAAGGTTTGGGTAAGTGTGAATGGATAACTTAAAGTACGGCAAGGTTTGGGTAAGTGTGAATGGATAACTTAAAGTACGGCAAGGTTTGAGTAAGTGTGAATATGTAAAGGGTTTTCGG
This sequence comes from Limulus polyphemus, assembly GCF_000517525.1. NCBI lineage: Eukaryota > Metazoa > Arthropoda > Merostomata > Xiphosura > Limulidae > Limulus > Limulus polyphemus. The sequence continues at coordinate 1,117,725 of NW_013665667.1, read as the reverse complement.
TTTTGGAAAATTCTATTTTATTTTCGAACTCAAAAACTGCGTGTCTAAACTATGGAGAGTTCTGAGGTTTAACCACGTGCAGATTCCATATTGTTTTAACAACAACAACAAAAATATAAATGAACAAAAATGGCATCCTACACTTTTCTTTTTGGCTTAACTTTGCCACGTCGAGAGAAAACGTAGAGTGTAATGTAGTTTGCTTTAGAATAAATTGGAGACCTCATGCAGAGCTGAGTTTTAGTTTGCCTCCAGACAAATGTCCTTTTGAATGTGTTAATACAGCCCCATTTGGCCCTACGGCAGTGACAGAAATCACCCGCTAACTTCAAAGGAACCGCGAAATCCTTTCTCAATCCCGTCCGCGCTTGAAGTGCGAAAATAAAACATTTGAAGCGTGTGGGTGTACTCGCGTTATCGGCGTGGGAGTGAAAGGCTTTATATGACTGCCCTTTACAAAAGTGATGGAATAATGGGCAAGAGATTGAAGTAGAACTAAGGCTGCGTATAATAACGTGTAATCTGGTCTCAAGGAGAAAAACACTACTGAAGCAGTCATTGTGATAGCCCGTGTCAAACATGCTAGGTCTCTAGTTACCCGTCTTAAAATACAGACTTTTAGTCGGTATTATATCCTCTATAGACTTCCATTGTGGAAGTGAAGACTGAATTCTGGTGCCTACAGGTGGTTTGCAGGCACAAAGAAGAGAAACGTGAGAAGTTTTCAGGTTTATGGTATACGTGTTTTGAGCCTCGTTGGTGCTTCTCGCTTTTATACTTATTATTACAAAGAAACATTGAACAAAATACTTTGTTTGCATGTCTGTTGGTTAGGCCGAGGGTTTGCAAAACATTACGGGAATTCAATTTATCTATCAGCATTAATTAACTTTTACTGAAGTACATGTATCAAACAATGAGCCTGTCTGTGCGTATAACGAATATTTTTAACTTTTTTGGGGTTTAGTACTGCATTTACAGCAGATCTGGACAGAATTTATGTCGAAATCAACAATTTCCATCATAGGGCAACTAACAGAGTTATGATTTATGAATAGGTATCTTACATAAAGCTATTTTTGCTTGGGTATGTTCCAAAGTTGAAAGTAGGCCAAAAGTCAAGATCACTTTAATGTTGTGTTACAGCTGTATTGTGAAAGATTTAAATTTTTTAGCAGGATATATATTTCTTAGACCAAGAAACGAATGTTTATCTGGCATTCGAAAGCTTCGTGTTTTTCTTTGTTTGTTTGTTTTTATCGATATCTGACAGTTGTATATCCCAATAAAGTTTCAACTAAATTTCATTTATCAGAATGCAAGGTAGTAAAATGACGCTTTACTATGAAATCTAACTCGCTTTGTTGGTTATTTACTCACATATGTTCCCGTCACACCAAACATGCTCGCCCTTTCAGCCGTGGGGGCGTTATAATGTGACGGTCAATCCCACTATTCGTTGGTAAAAGAGTAGCCCAAGAGTTGGCGGTGGGTGATGATGACTAGCTACCTTCCCTCTAGTCTTACACTGCTAAATTAGGGACGGCTAGCGCAGATAGTCCTCGTGTAGCTTTGCGCGAAATTCAAAACAATACTCACATATGTCTGGCCATATCAATATTTGAGTTTATTATATGTTAGTAATATGCATGGTTATTGATTTTCTGAAAATACTGGAGTAAATGATGTCTATTATATTTATGTAGAATGAACCTAATTTAATTATGGAATGATAACCTGTTGTCAAAAGGATGGACTTAAGAACTGGTAGAAGGAAGGAATTGAGTACATAACCCCTCTTGGTCTTGTGGGGTAATAACTGAAAATAAATCCCCAACAAAAAAGCAGAAAAGGAGATCGTCGGTAGTTATTACTATTATTTATGTCTCTGAAGCGATAGAAAGGTATTTGATAAGTTCATTCTGATTATTCAAAGTCTTGACTTTATTTAACACCAACATAGCCTCTCGTGGAGTGCATTAAGAGAATGTACTTAACAACAGATTTAACTGAAACGTTGTGCAAGTTATATACAAAGTGATTGTATTAATGAAAAACGACTACATTGTTTAGTTGTTGCCCGGAATTGTGTTTTTATTTAATCAAGATTTACGTTTATGTTTCAAATTGTCTCATATACTAAAACAAGAAGGAATCCTCAATAGCCGCGACACTTTAAATTATTTTTGGCAGGATTAGAGTAAATTAATCTATGAGATCTTGGGTATGGTCAAATACATTAATCGAAAGGGTTTGACCTCTTGAGTCCAAAACTGTAATTACATCTCAAATCGGTCAAGAGATGACGGAGCTGTGAGCTAAAAGTTTGTACTTGAAAAAGAACAAACAAAGCCGTTCTATGACCCGCGGTTAAAATTTAAATATTTCTGCAAATGTCACCACGAACGTTTATCTTCATATTCTCTTTTGATATTGATGAAGAACAAAATGTTTGAAAACACTCGAGCTTTTGTATCATTTTTAGGCATCTATAAAGTTTAATTCGATAAACTGCTTATTTAGTAATCCAGGAAAGTCAGCAAAACGAGAGAAGTATTCAGAAAAATATCAAACTTCTTATTTATTTATCGTATTCTGTTTTAAGAATAAGTTTTGGATTGACTGAGTCTCGGAATAGTAATTTTGAAAGTCAGAGTTCCAAATCTTTCGTCATGATAAAGTTTTCTTCTACCAAAGATTTAGATATTTCAATCATTGATATTCTATGAGCTGCTACTCCACGGCTAAAAATACAATTATATAAAAAATAATAAATAAAATACAGTCGCGTAACTTTTATTAAATGAGCTAGTGAACTTGCCTTATAGGAAGTGTTCAATACCACACGCTATCCAACTTCCTCATTAGGTTATTAGGCTTATCCTCATCTGGGTGTATGATCATATATACTTACAAGAGCAGTTCATCATAGTCGTATAAGTTATACAATGTAAACAGCATGGGCTTGCTTTGATCATGATTTGTAAAAATAAATGTGCCTATGATTTATTTATTCTATTTTATTGGTAATTTTAAACATTCACCATTACGTTAGCAATTTTCATTTCTAGGTGCAGTTTATGAGAAAATGATATATAACTTCCTCGGAAACTCTATTGTGTGATAATATAGAAACTAGAACAAAAATATATATATAATTTATTTAATATTAGAGAGCAATGCTTTAGATTTTATCTGGAACTTTTAGAAGCAACGTAACATATGAAATAATAATATAAGACGAAATCAAGCATAGTTCACAGATATCACAATGTTAGCGAAAAACTTTGAAGTTCGATGCGAAGTATAATTCTTTAGGTTTGTGATTCAGTAGCCTTATTTTACTACCATTATGAGATAATTTATTTTCCTTCGACTTTACTGCCGATACAAAGAGTCATCTTTCAGTCAGTGTAGGTGACACGAATGTCAATAAACATAAATCTACACAAAAAAAAATAAAAAAATAAGCAAGTTTGGTTCTCGAACACAATGGACGTCAGAATCTAAGTGCGAAATACTAAAACTTGTGGCTGTCGCGGCCACTCTCAAAAAGGAAAGGCCTGACGTATCAAAGAAACCGTTATTTGTTGGCGTTGGTTGGTTGAATCAATCCCGCAGGCGTTGTGGCTATCTCCAAGCTTTGTGCGAGAAGAGCATGTTTGGAATGTGATCACTAGCCAAAACGATATGCCGTGCTCTATCTTTCCAAGGCACCAGCTCCCTTACTATCAGCCCTAATGGACGCCCTGAGGACTTACATATGTTGATAATGGTGTTTGAAGTCCGTCTTCATCGCCAGGTCTTGATTGTATGACTTCCACCATCGGATGTCTCCTACATTGCGCCTGAACTGATACCGTCCACTCTTCATACGAACAGTTCGCCGATTTTGGACGAACTAACAGATCAAAATGTAAATGCGCACCCTCAGGCAGCGGTGGATGATATAGGCACCTCTGTTAGAAAAACGGCAGCAAGTAACTTGTTCGAATTGCTGATCTCAGTACTCCCAGAGGTTATGAGATGCCAGAAACCTGTGAAGGGTAGATTATTATTGTGCTTCTAGCACCGTCATCACGACTCTCTTCGAAAAAGAACTGCCTTCAGATCTCTTGAAAGTTGTACGAGGATATAAAAATTCAGTTATGAGGGACCTTCCGGGTATCGGTATAAATACAAATGAAGGAAACTATTTCGCTCGATAATAGAAAAAAAAATGCATTCAAAGCTGATATCTCACGTTTTTAATTTGGTTTATCATAATTTGTAGTTTTTATTGAGTCATTGACGTTTCCCACGTCCAAACGGGTTAGTATGTGCTTTTTTCTTCTTCTGCTAATTTAGCATTTAACTTCGCATAGACTCTGTAAAAAATAACGTTTCAGTTAGTAAAAAATATGGAAATACGTAACATAACGTACTAGCTCGTTTTTGTGTGAAGAATACTCTTTCTCTGTTTGTGAGTAGCATAGTTAGCTCTGCCCACAAAAACAAAACATAAAGTAACTTATGTTGGTAAATTAAACAATTACGTTGACGTAATAAAGAAATTTAAAAAAGGCCCAGATAGGCGATATTTCTGATGTCGTCTTTGTATTCTTGAATAAGTAGTATTTTCAACGAAGCTGAGTGAGCAAGACTTTTAATTTCCTAGACTTTTCATGTTAAAAGTTAAAGTTTAGTTAAATTATAATTCGACTACTGGCACGTTGATTCCTCTTTTAATCTTCATATCTTTGGAGTAAAAATAAAATTTTAGGAGCATGAATATTACCTTATTCATATTTGGATTCTATGCCTTCCAAATCAGTATAACTTGAATGTTTCAAAACTGGTGATTCACGCGATACTTGACGTCTGAAAACCATAAATCACAATCTGATTTTAACTCAGCATAATCTAATTTCTATAATAATCAAATTTTATTAAAATACTAGCAAGCTTCTGTGCTCTTTTAGGGTTTGATATCTTCATTGAACAGAGCGCAGAAAGCCTGTTATGTTGCTTTATGATATAACAAACAACCAAAACAAAACCCATACATGAATGAAATGTGACACTTCTAACGTTTTTGAAACCCAAGTGAATCGAACTTTTAAAACATTTAAAAAAATATCTGTTCGAAAATACATCGAAAGACAACCAGTATTGTTAGACAGATCTCTAATATTTAAAGCAGAAAAAGGTTTCTTTCTCGTTCAGAAGCATAATAAAGCAAAAAAAAAAAATCAAAGTTCATATCTATGAAGCAGATGAGCGTATTTTTTTGCGCTTTGTATATTGAAAACATCAGTGAAAAAAATATTCACTATTATACCAAGAAAAAAACATTAAATTAAAACGAAATAGTAATATATATATATTTACAACAAGAACCGAAAGTATGCTTCATAAATTTTAACCGATAAATTAGAATATCACTTGGCAATTACCATAAAACTGCTTTTCTAATAGTGTCTTGTGTAAACTAGATTAGCTTGGGAATAAATATACTAAATGTTACGGAAAGGGAAATCAAGCGATTTGGTGCATCATGATTTCCCCTTTCCCTAAACTAAAGAAACCAAAACTGGGGGATGTTAAAAATTTCAGGCCACACGTGATGATCGGAATACAAATATTGTTTGTAACTCTCTAGTTGTGTATGGGTTTGTGCATGAATATTTTCAATAAGGTAGGTGAGCTTCTAAGGTAGTTTTTTTTTCCCTCATCAACACACGATTTGAGCAGTCTTCGAAGAATCCCCGGTTGGGCAGAAGAGGAAAGAAAAAACAAACATTCAAGCAACGGTAAGGTTTTTACACAAATTCTCCTGCCCCTTACAATGAGAATTTGTTAGCACACGACAAATAGTAGGAACAGGAATGATTAAGAAAGAACTTGGTTAGCAAATTTTGTAGAATTTTGAATAGAAATAAAAAAAATTATAGGCAAGAGAAGTAGGTCAAAAGGAACACTTGAATGAAATGTACTTTGTTAAATTGCGTGTGAGACGTTTATTCTTTAATGAAAAAAAAAGTAGAAATAGAAAAGAAAACTGTCAAACTAAAATAATCAAAATTTATTTCCTTCCCCCTGCCATGTTACACATGAAACTTTAGATAAATGATATATGTGAATTGTGTGCTTGTATAGGGGATACGCGCTAACGAATATGGTTCTCGTCACAGGTAGGTGCTTACAAACAGTGGGCAATCAGGAAAGTACTGCTAGAATTACAAAAGGAATAATAATATGCTAGTGAGCTGTGTATACGTATGATTTACAACCTACTGGCTAGACCTCTTCCTGGGGTATATATCATAGTTTTTGAACTGTAGTACAGATTTGGACAAAAATAATTCATTGTTAGGAAAGGTTTTGTAGCAGTAAATAAATTGAGATGACGTTCTCAGTTAATAGCTGTTGCGCTTGGTTGGAGGTTAACAACTGAAAGGACACCTGGTGAGCAGTTTACATTCAACGACCAGGTTGTTGTTACAATTTAATATAGAAAAACAATCTGTTACTATGGCACTATCATTGTGTATTTGTCGGGTCCTTATATATACATGTATGCAAAATGGTAAGATAAAACAAGATAACTAGCTAAAATTATTTATAAAACTTAAATTTATCTAACCCAAAAAAATTAATCATATTTACAAATTATCTGTAACAAAAATATTAGATAACATAATTTTTAGAGAGGGTAAAATAGATACAAACAGAATAACATAGAAATTCCAGCCATTAGGGTTTTCCCAATATAACTTTTAACCAAAAACATTTTAAATGTTGTTTGTTTTTCCGGTTGTCAGTACGATAACTTGTAAGTAACTTATCTTAAAGCCAAGAAACTTGGTATACACGTTCTTCATAGTATGCCTTAAAAAAGGGTTATATTTTAGGGAGATTACAATTTAGAATGTCTTGGTTGTTCTCTATTTATTTATTTTATTAACTGAATGACGCCATTTGGACAGATAAAAAGTGTCTCTATAATTTGCTCGAAATGTAAAATATACTTGAAGTCAAAAATGACATAAAACGCCGAGCCCTCTAAACATTAGACAGAGTGACGGTTTATGTACTTTGCAAAAGTTCTGTGAATGATTTAGGGAAAATGGAAAGTAGACAATATTATTTATTTATTCATTTATTATATTTGTAATTCATGGCATGGATTCCTTACAAATATATTACTACTGAAGTAAAAATAATAAAAATTAAAACTGAGCCATTGTTTAAGAATGTTCGTAGTTCTTTTCCAGTCGTCGTATTTGCAATAAAAATGTTAGTGTTTTGATGATAAATCAAAACTAAAAGTTCATATATACATATATAAACTGTGTCGTAACGAATCTGAAATTAGTAATGACAACAGAGGTTAATTTGAGGAGCTTTTCACATACATCAGTATAAGAAATACCATAACGTTTAGGTAAAGATAGAATATTACAACTCAGCATGACAGTATGTCCACAGCCTACTTACCGATTGCCACGTAATTGTGTCTACCAATAAAAAAATCATTGATTTTAATAGACACATGTTTCGTGACAACAGGCTGAAATCTAGCATCAGAAAGTAAGATGAGGTTACACTGCTGGTAAAATTGGTAAGGTTTAACTACTCTCACAAATAACTTTTATTAGGGTGGTTCATCAAGCGCATTTAAAGTAAAGAAAACGACGACAAATTGACTTTAGTTTTTATAAATAATTTGTATGACATGTCGAAGCGCTTTCTTGCTGTAGTTATTCCAGGTTTCAGCTGATAAAAACAAATTCCCTTGGGACCACAGGAGTAGCTTTTTGGGTGGTCTTAGCTTTAAGATTTGTACGCCACCTAGTGTGAGTTTGACTCATTTCTCAGAGGCAAAAATAGAAAAGTGTCCAATTCGTCGGTACATTAAAAACAAATTGTTGGGTGCAACAGGTAGGTTTTTTTTTAGTAAAACGATAGGGAATGTATCTCGAAATCGCTTTATTTTTTAAAGGAGGATAGGGATAATTATTGAGGTAATGAGATGACTTGTGTTTTCCTGAAATTCATTGTTAGAAAACCTGATGTGTGACGACGCTGTCCGTGTACGGCACTTCCCCGAAGGTTAAAACAGATATATTTTTAAAGATGGCCTTTATGGAGTTTAAGCCTAGTCTTGATGTGTTATAAGTCCGCAAATAGCTAACGATTGTGATAAAATGTTTCGACAATATTGATTCGAGAACTATAAATGTTATTAAAGAAATAGTAGGACACGTTTAAATCTGTGTCAGCTTCAACCATTGAGAATAACAAAAATTATGATAGAAATTCGACCAATTCGTTTCTAACAATTATGATTGCCCAGGCTTTCAGTGTAACATAAAAGTGTTTGCTAATATGATAGCAATGTCTAAGAACGTATAACTGAAGGTAATGTTAACTGATGACAACATCCCCGTCCCACCAAACAATCTCGCCCTTTCAGTCGTGGGGGCGTTGTAATGTGACGATCAAGACCACTATTCGTTAGTAGCTCAAGAGTTTGTGGTGGGTGGTGGTGACTAGCTGCCTACCCTCTAGTCTTTCACTGTTAAATTAGGGACGGTTAGCGCAGATAGCCCTCTTGTAGCTTTGCGCGAAATTCAAACCAAACTGATAACAACTTGAGAATGTATCCACACATCGTGTAGTAGGTATAAATTTCTACGAGTTAATTAAAACATGTAGATTAATAATCGTACATGTATTTCTCTTGCTTGACACTGCTAATAATCCACGTCATGAAAATGACCATGAAATCAGATATATGGTGTGTCTGACGATTAAGGTCGCGGTTCAGTTCTTAGTTCGTCCCCCGGTTGGTCAGCTGCAATGTTATGATCTTAGAACCGAAAAACCCGGGTTCGATTCCCCGAGGTGGACAGGACGCACATAGTCCATGTAGCTTTACGATAAAACGACGACAACGACAAATTCTTGATGCTGAATATAATTCCTGTCCTGAAAGTTTTAACTGTAGAATATAATATAAAAAAAAAACATTTATTCTTCAACAAGTAAGAACACGGTTAATAAATACTTCCTTCTGCCTCTCCAGAGGCTCAGAGGTAAGTCTGTAGGCTTATAATGCTAAAAATTTGGTTTCGATACCCGCGTTTGACAGAGCACAGAAGTTTTTCGCTTAACAACAACTACTTCATTCTGAGTCAGATTTACATCCCGAAAAGTACCACAGTAGAATAAAACTAAAACTTGATGGGGGGGGGGGCTATCACAATAAGGAGAGGTTAGCGCAGATAAATAGTCTTTGTGTAACTTTGCGCGAAATTCAATGCACAACAAACTTAACAGCTCAATTATGTTTCCTTTTGATACGCCAATGTATAACAGCTACAACTACAGCCCGCTTAAACTTTACGAAAAAAAGAAAAAAACTGTCAAGGTTTTATTGATTCATCCTTCTGGCACAATTCCTAAGCCTAATAACATACCTGTTACTTCTCAATTTACCATGTTGGTCCTGTTCTGTTGTTGGTCTTTTATGTAATATATTTACGAGGTCGTAGTGCATATCCGACCAACTATCAGTGTTTACCCTAAATAAATTTCTCTGAGTTTTTCATTGCTAGTTCAGCAGGAAGACCAAGTTGACGGTTCACTTAACATGACCTCACAGAACAACGTAAACACGGCGTAATATATACGCTGCAGCAAAATGGTAGAGATATCAAAGTCAATATATTCTAAGTGCATATTACATGAGTAGGCGTAATAGGCACTTTACTAAATAGGCATATTACACGTATTGACAAAAGTTTTTGATCATTGGGAAATAGTTTGTATTTTATGTTTTCAACTCGGGGAAGAATGTCTATATATATGTATATATAATGCACAAACAGTTAAAGCATGATTGAAACTCCGATTTTTTTTTGTAGTTAAGCACACAGCTACACAATGGGCTATCTGTGCTCTGCCCACCACGAGTATCGAAAACCCGGTTTCTAGCGCTGTAAGTCCGCAGACATACCGCTGTGTCACTGGGGGGGGGGGGCAAATTCCGATTATTTCAAATACGGCGAAACAAAAGCACTGTTACAAAATATTAAAAATCACCCTTCCCGACAACCACTTTTGTGAAGTGAATGTAAATGATTAATAATTCAATCTATGCCCGTGAATTACTGAATGACATTTGGAACAAGTGGCTTCACATTTTTAAGCTTCACAACATTTCACTCGATCAAGACCTTATCAACCATCTGATTTTAAGCGTGCAACATGAATGACGGACAATCTTTCTGCCCTGCAGCCAGATATCAGGAATATGGGAGAGAACCATGAATCAGAATCAACCCCATTTTAATATGTCGGTGGTGAAACTATAGTATGAGCAGGAAGTACTTTGTGAACGTACCGATCACTACATCGCATAGAATGATACCACACATGGAACACATCTTGCAAACATTTCCGCTGCCATGTGCTAGTGCAATAGGCCCTGAATTCAACCTAACGTGTGGTATCGACTACCTACATCGTACTAAACTGGCCAACATGTTCTCTGAAGAAAAGTGGATTGACTAAATGAAGTGGTTTTTTTTTACACTCATTGGACCCATCGCCCATGTACGGGTTATTATTGGAAAACTACTCTTTCAAAGAAATGTTCGAGGAAACCTGAATGGTGGCCTCTTGTTTGTCTAGGTGTTCGATCAGATGTACCAATGTTCTTTAATGGACTTCACACAGATTGACTTATGATGTGTGCGTGCGTACTCTTGAGTGCACAGGCTATCTGGAAAGGATTAAACCCGGAGACGTTTCGTCTTTCTTGCAATCGCGTTAGTTTGAAAGCATCACCTGCTAACGACACTTTAAGACCCGACATCCTACTGTGATTGGTCGGCTTCCGTTTGTCCAACGACTTTCCACACGAGTAAAACATTCAGATCTATCCATAGTTCGTGAATAACTTGGAGCCCTTTCTAAGATTCCCAACAAAACGGTTTCGTCTGTTTCAGATAGTTGCGCAAAGCTACACAAGCACAAGCTAACCGTCCCTGATTTCGAACTGTTAGACTAGATGGAAGGCAGAGTGTCAATAGCACCCACCGCCAGCTCTTGATCTACTCTAATCGAACAGTAGGATTTAACAGTCACTCTTGTAATGCACTCACAACCCCTGTGTGTGAAGCGTGATTTGTTTTTGCGGCAACAAAACGCGAGTAACAGACTCTCGAGTTCCCAGTCCAGCACACGGCCACGCCCGGCCCACACACGTCAAATTGACAAGTGAGACAATAGTGTGTGAAAGTACTATATATAAAACACTCTAATTTGTATTTCAAATCACATGATTGAACATAAGACGCCTTATATGCATAACAGCGACCAGCTTTACTTTTTAACAATGCTTTTACTTTATTAGAATTATAACATTACATATTCAAATCATTCTGTAACTGTTTAATATAATGTGTTTCCTGGTAGGAATAAACCAGAAAAGCATTCTTGTTGAAATAAATGATATATGTGTGCGCATGTGTGTGTGTTGAAAAAATATGAAAATTAAGTTAAGATAAGAGCCTTCAAGCCCACAGCGTCACACACCTCAAATTATAATTCATCGGCCTCCCAGTGGCACAGTGGCAAGTCTACTGACTTATAACACTAAAAACCAGGTTTCGATACCTGTGGTGGGCAAGGCACAGATAGCCCATTATGTAAATTTGTTCTTAACTATAAACGAACAAAAAACAAACAAATCATTCACCGATAAAATTAAATAAAACAAGTAATACAAGTGGCACACTGGAGGTGCATGATAAATATAACGTACCTGCTGAAACTTACATGTTCAACTTGTTTAGGGCTTGATTACCCATATTTGCTTTATTTCACATGTAAGACTTACGAATATACTTTAATTCTGATAGCCAATGTATCCCTACCGCGATCTAAGTCCTACTGAACAGATACCTCTCTTAATAAGGTTTATTTGACCCTTTCTACTTTGTACTTTGTAATTTAGTTTTATTTACTTAACTTTTGGGCCCGGCATGGCCAGGTGGTTAGGGCGCTTATCTCGCAATCTGAGGATCGCGGGTTTGAATCCCCGTCCCACCAAACATGCTCGATCTTTCAGCCGTGGGGCGTTATAATGTGTCGGTCAATCCCACTATTCGTTGGTAAAAAGAGTAGCCCAAGAGTTGGCGGTGGGTGGTGATGACTAGCTGCTTTCCCTCTAGTCTTTCACTGCTAAATTAGGGACGGTTAGCGCGTAGCTTTGCGCGAAATTCAAAAGAAACAAACAAACTCAACTTTTGAGTGCAAACGTTTTGCTTTTGGCTTTGGTGACTAATACATTGCTTTGATAATACACATATATTTATGTATTTATGATTATTGTAAATGTGATCTATTTTCCGCAAGCGATCATTGTGTTAATATCCTTTCCTTTTTTTCATCGTAAATTATAGTCAATGTGCTTTATAATTTAAGGCATTCAAATTTACATCGCATTATGTAACTGCAGTTTGTTTGAATTTTTATGTTGCCCAATTTCTTGTTGTTTCCTGATAAAATAGTTTTTAGAACTAACGTGCTCTGTATTAACAGAAAGCTAACTTGCTTTATAAACATTGTTGTACAAACTCAATCGCTTGGATACAATGGGAAACAAATGAGAAAATAGAATACAAAAAAATATGCAAGGAATCTTAAAAACAAAGAACATGTGTGAGTCATATAGGATAAAATGCAGAAGCTAGAAAACATACGTACGTCTTACCAAATTCAAATCCTGTCTTAACCATATCATTATAAAGGAAAATTGCCCGTGTCTTGTCTTTATTTTGATATAGTAAGTAAGTGTTCTGTTAGTGAAGTAAATACTACATTCTTTATCTGCCTACTGTGTATATATAATTTACTCTTTTGCAGTAAAGTGTCTCTGCTGTAAAACTTACGTTAAACATGCGGTAACAAATGTGTAACGAATATTACTTTCTCTTTTTATTTGGATTTGGTTCCTGTTAGGCATCAAGCGAGATTACAACGCTAAAAACCGGGTATCAAAACCCCCTTTTTTTTAGCGTTGTAAACCTGCGGACGTGCCGCTGTGCTGCTAGAGAGGCTTTTCTTTTTTCTACTATATGCTTTATGGTGCAGTGTAACATTCAAGGTTGGGTAAGCTCTAATAGTTGCCTAAGTTATTTCTGGCTAAATTTTATAATTACACAATGAACAAATGGTTGAACACTTGGAACAAAGTGAGAATTTATATATATTAGACGTACTTCCGTAGGGTCCCCGAAAGTGTTCTGTTTCAAGAGTAAATAAAAAATTAAGAGTAACAAATATTCTTATTTCTTGCTTTTTAAGTTCACATATCATGCTGTGTTGTTGTGTACAAAGTGCATGATTCTTCTCCTGATTCATGACATGCGCTCGTTTTATTGATGTCACGACGGTGCAAATTGTAACGTTAAGCGTCCATTATGTGACGTCATTTTTGTGGCTACTGACTGACTGACAAACAAAACACTACTGTATAGTGGTGCGAATGGTTAAAACAGGTGGCCTCTCCAGGCGGCCTTCCCCCCCTCCCATTACGGGGAAATTACTTTACATTAAAAAGTGACTTCGATAAATATATAAGTAAATCAAAAGCTTTAAGCATCACTAACAGCGCTAGCTTTAGTGGGTAATGTATGTTGTGAAACAGTTCTCACTCACAAGGACTCTCTTTTGAGCGTTTGGGAAAGTTGTTACAATACATTAAAGTATGTCCTGGAAAAAGGGAATGCTGGGTTAAAATGTGTTCTGAAAGACTATATTGTGGGGTTAGTATGTATTTTAGAAGACAATTTTACTAGGTTAAAGTATGATTTGGAAACTACGTTCCTAAGTTATAGTGTGTTCTTGAACTTGTGTTGCTGGGTTAAAATGTGTTCTGAAAGACTATATTGTGGGGTTAGTATGTATTTTAGAAGACAATTTTACTAGGTTAAAGTATGATTTGGAAACTACGTTCCTAAGTT
>NW_013665667.1:1096366-1102707 GCF_000517525.1 Limulus polyphemus | reverse complement strand
AATTTTATAGCTGTGATTCTAGATTACAACGTGTTGCTAGGTTATAGTGTGTTCTGGAGCCTATGTTGCTAGATTAAAATTTGTTCTGAAAATTTTGTTGGTAGTTTAAATACAATTTCTATGGCTGTGATTTATTCAAGTTGAAATGTGTTCTAAGAATTGTGTTGCTAGGTTAAAATACAATTTCTATGACTTTATGATTGTGACTCAAGTTAAAGTATGTTCTGCAAACTGTTTTGCTAGGATAAAGTACAATATTTATGACTGTGATTCAGGCTAAAGTATGTTCTGCAAACTGTTTTGCTAGGATAAAGTGCAATATTTATGACTGTGATTCAGGCTAAAGTATGTTCTGCAAACTGTTTTGCTAGGATAAAGTGCAATATTTATGACTGTGATTCAGGCTAAAGTATGTTCTGCAAACTGTTTTGCTAGATTAAAAGGTAATACTTATGACTGAAATTTTAGGTTAAACTGTGTTGCTAAGACTGTTGTTCTAGGTTAAATTGTGTTCTTGGAAAATGTGTTGAAGTAGGAAAAAAAGGCGTTCTGGAAACTATTTTGCTGGATTAAAGTTTGCTATGAAAACTGTTTTTCAAGGTTAAAGTGTAGTTGATATGGCTTTCGATCAGAAAAGAAAATATTTACTTAGAGCGAAGCATAAATCAACAGGCTATCAATATACACTGTTTCATCAGTTGGGTACTCTCGCTGTTAACGATATTTTCGGCCGTAATCCCAACAGTATCTCATGAGGTTCAGCCAGCTTAGGAGATTTTTGTTCTTCTTAAATACGCATTTTAAGCTAACAATGCAATCTTTATCAACAATTATAATAATAAACAGTGAATCAAAATACAAAGTAATGACATTCGATATACTAAGTAGTATAACTAACCAATATTGTTAATTAGATTAATAAATGAACAGTATAACATGCATTACCTAGGGAACATAGAAACGCTAGCTGTCGGTTTGAACTATTGTCGTAGAAGAAACTTGTTAAAAATGCGGAGTTAATATAACACGCTTGTTTTATTCGTTCCTCCCTGGCCCATCTTTTGACCAAAGAAAACCCATGAAGTCTACTGTGTAGCGTCAAAGGCGAGTGACATCTGTATTCGACACATGTTACTATTTAAACTGTGTCGAATTTCTAGCTGTAATTTTACCATAGCACAACCAAAAACCTGATGTTTATGAAGACACAATATAATAAATAATAAACTGAAGTAATACCTAAACTGTCCAATGAAGTGTAACAATGTTAAATATAATACAATGAACACCTTTATCACTGTGATACTAGATTAAAGTATTTTTTTCGAAACACTGTGTTGACAGATTCTGAAAATATTTCATTCATGTTATTTTACATGTTATTTTTTAATATATAGAAATCGAAAGGACAGTTGTTATAAGGGTTAAAGTTTGCTGTATACAGATAGTATAATACTAAAAACATCAGATCTTGTAAGGAGAGCGAATATCATAATATAATAAAAACTAAGGAGTTGCTAACTGAAGACAACATTCGGCAAATATACTTCCCGTTGTTGTTCTTATCAGTCACAAACACACAGGAGCGGATAAATGTTTTTATTTGTTATATGTGTCATACTCTTTCGAGATATTACACAGAATGTCTTTTGACATGACACTTCAAACCGGAAGAATACATGACTTTGACGGAAACGGTGAAAAACTGTTCAATAACAATCAGTGCTCCAAGTGCAAATGAAAAAAATTATCAGGGAAGAATTTCAATTCGAACTTATTAAAAATAGACTTATTACGAACGGATGCAATGACAATACCTTTATTATCACACCATCGTGTGATATCCAAATTATAGCATGACAGTGTTGAATTATACGTAACTGGTTTACATCTAACAATAATGAAAAATAAGTTTTATCGTATCTTAAACCTGGTACAGTTTAATAACACTTTCAACCTAATCTTACCTACTTAAGTCTATTGTTAGGTTATATCTTAAGATTTTTCTAAATGCTTCTAAGGCCCTATAAGACAGTATTTCAATTCATTTTTTTTTCCATAAATTACCATGCAAATTTAATACGTATAGAAATAACATAATAATTGTATCGTCCATTGTTATTAAATGATGAATAAATACATTTGCGAGTGTATTTTTTTAACATAATTATAAAAACTTTCACTAACTTTCAACAGTATTTTAACTAAACAAACTTAAGCCTAGAGAGTGATGGTTGACTTATCAGTTTTCCTATTTTTTTTGCCAAATTTGCTAACTCATAATTTGTTATGAAAATATTCCTATAACATTTCACTTTTAAAATCACTTTTATTTTTTAAACTTTAAGAAAAATCAACGACAGTTTTTATATACATATTTGTTACAGCATAAGGATACAAAAGTATCCTATCAAGGGTTTTGAAATTCTAATTTTGATTCGAAGAATGGGTAATACAGAATTGTAAAAATATGATATTTTCACATTAACGCATTCAAATAGTTTAGGAGAAGATTCACAGAACTGAAAATACAGCCACACGGTTTAGGTAAGCTTGAAGGGTAGTTTACTACTAGCATGGAAATCCATAGAGTTGATAGACGTTGCATGAAGCCTTAATTTACTATTTAAAAGTAACTTATTCGTTAGTAGATGCTATTAAGAATCGAAGGTACTATTTTGTATTCGAAACAAAATAGCTGGAGAGATAAATAAACAGACAGTTAGGTAGATAAACAGACAGACAGATACGTAGTTATTGCTATATCGATAGATTAATAGAGATAAATTAGTGAGCTAAATAAATACCACTCGTCTGATCAGAGGATACTACGTGGTAGTCCAGTTAACTGCATATCAAGGACAAAGTTAAAATAAAAGCAATATGTTGTCTGTTGTTCTATGAAGATTTGTTGTGAAACCATTAAATGGTTCTATAAACGTGGTAGCCAGACGGGAACATATAGCAGGACTGGCTTCATTTAAACAGGGAAAACTTTCTGAGTTAAAGCACGTTCATGAGCAACATTAAACACGCAACACTGTCATTAGCTGGGGAAAAAATTATGAGGAAAAATGGTACTCTTCATTACTGATGGCGCCTGTGTTTTCTAGTGACACTATCTATTATTCACTACATCCTATATAGGTTTAAAGAATGGACTAAAATGACAGGCGTATTTTTGCCGAAACACACAAAATAGACACCTGTCACGCTGGCTATGATTAAGGGCCACTGCAAGAACAGCGGGTAACAAAATTTATACTTCTCACGCTAACCTCAATAAGCCCATCCCAGTGTTTGTATGGTGCAGGAATCCTCAACTGTGTCTCACCTACATTAACTCCCTTACGACGCTTCGTTCGCAGGGGGGCAATGACCTGCCTATTTCGACTCTTGCCTTTCATCAAAGGGGTGATGGGTGGACGACTTCTATATCCATCAGAAGCTAGCGATGCTCTGTGTAATGTTTAGTTGGACAAGACGCTCTAACATAGAAAACAAGATGCCGCAACACGTAACACCATGTGAGGCCTGATGTTGTCGTATATTCCAGCAGAAAAGTCATTCTTTCTGTCGCCTTGTTGAAGATACGGGTCTGTATTACTAGTTGTTCTTTCGAAATGCCAATTTCTGTTTATCTCAACACGTTATTTCCCTTTGTGTATTCTTGTTATTTAAAGTATTAAAGGGATCTTTAAAATCCATGATATGAACTTCTTCCTCAACTGATTTTCTAGTATTCTGTTCTTACCGTATTTTGTGACAAATCTACTAGTGAACTGATTCTCTATTTTATGTTTTGTTTTAAATGTTTGTATTACATAAGGCGAGGCCAGCACAAAATGAGCCATTTCAGTTAAATGAAACACTTGTTTCTGTGTAATAATAATGACAAATGTCCCTCTTGTCTGGCTATGTACGAGTGTATAAAGATATAAATGTATAGCAACATTTTCAACTACACTTTTAAGATTACAACACTCGGTCAAAACACTATTATTTGTGAAAAACAAGTTGTATAGTACATAAAGTTACTATATACTAATGCTATTAGAGAACTGCACTAAGTTAGTCAAGATTTATGCATTTTAAAGCATCATCAGTCAAGTTGTGAATTTCCACGTTTATATTTATCTTGCTACATGTCGAATTGTGACCTTGTTTTGGGACGAAATACTTTCTGAAACGACCCCTTATTTCATCAAGTTTCACCCTTTTATGCTTTTCAGCCATACCCCCTAACCTTGTTTTGAATGAAACACATCTAATAAATCGATGGCTTGGTGAAAATTTTGATTTCGAGGTAAAATGCATAGCTGGCTAATCTAGAAAAATAATAAGGCCTTAAAATGTTATGAATTCTAGTTTGCTTGTAAGTGTTTTTGTCTTATTCCTCTTTGTTGTCTCATGACGAACGTATTTCACCAAAAAAAAAAAAAAACAACTGATTTTCTTGCTGCGTACAAAATAACATTTCAGGCAGACTTTTGGTTATCATAGGTCCTACATAACTGATTAGTGTTGTCATGTTAGTTTTTGACACCTCTTAGTAGGCTTAGAGAATGTTAAATGTTGTTATGCTTTAATTGTATTTGCTATTGTGTTTTTCGTTAAGAGTAACACACTCAGTGAAATGATGCGCCATGCAAACAGCTTCATATTTGCTTCTTATTTTAAACTTTTTGTCATTTCCCAAATTCGGAACAAAATATTTTATGAACCAATTCACCATTTTAGACGCAAAACCTTGTGCAGGATATTTTTGCAGAGTACATTCTTCGTGAAACTGGAAACACGAGTTCCCAAATAACAAGAATGTATTAGGAAGCTTCCTCAAATTTCGATGTTTACCTCAAATGTTTGGTGATGAGCAGATTTTATCCAATACCATCTGGAATAAGTGGAATATAGCTAAATATTATGCAAGCTATAAAATATATTAACTTTTATTAAGGTTCACATTTATCTGTATGATATTGTTATCTAGGCTAAACAGAAATGTTTGAATAATAATCAGTTATACGGGTCATAAGACAATAGTATTAGGCCTAACATAATAAATCATTCGTGTCATAATACAATAGTATTAGGCTTAATACTATTGTCTTATGACAAGTATAGCTGATTGTAATCGCGCTTTGTCAGAAAAGGGCGTTCACAACGCATAAATGTTGGAACTATTGTGAAAAATAAGCTACAAGTGCTTTACGACCCCCATACAACTCCTCCTACACCGATTTCTTTTTTCAAAATAAATCCTTATTCAAGCATTACTACTGACGGCACTTGAAACTAACTCCCCTCCTCATCCAGTAATTTTTATCATTTTCAACGAAGCCAGCAAAAATATTTGGGAGAAGGAACGACTGCACCCTCTTTCCAACAACTACAAACCCCTGTAGAGTTGTGGCATAAATAAGGGGTAAAAAATTGTAACTCTCTTTATTCTTTCTATTAATTTTTTGGCCTTCCTCCTCCCCCCAAAAAAACCTTATGGAAAGTTGCTCCTCATGACATTCCTCCTCTGTAAACACCACTGGTTGAAATAAGCAGTTTAAACTATAGGTATACCACTTCTAATTTAAGACAAAGTACAAGGTTATATCATGGAAACTAAAGCATGTCTTCATATAAGTTGCATCAGGGATTTTGTTTCTTTTAACAATACTTAATTGATAGAATGACTTAGCTTTGATAATAACTCGAATAATTTAAACATAAATGTAAAATATAATAATAATTACCAAAGTGTGAAAAATGTTTATACCGCTTTGGAGAGAACAGTATTTGATTCATTTGTAAGTGTATTTTTAATCCATTTTAAGCGTTTTGGTATTTGATGTTTCATGGTAGTCTTTGACATAAAAGCCTATGACGGATAGTCGAGGTCAAAGTCATTGGATTGAAATGGGCAATGTTAGAATTTTAAACCAATTTGCGTAATTTTGCAGTTTTTGGTTGATTTTGAAACGAAATTTTAAAATAGGTCAATTTCATTTATAGGCCGCGATCTCGTTGCTAACATATGGGGTAAGCAACAGTATGACTATTGAATCCATAGGTTTAAAGGGAATATTACCCTCACTAACTGCCTGACATGGCCTGGTTAGGCGCTCGATTTACAGTCTGCGGAGCCGCGGGTTCGAATTCCATCCTCGAACATGCTCGTTCTTTCAGCTGCGAAGGCGTTATAACGTGATGGTTAATCCCACTATTCGATCATAGTAACCCGAGAGTTAGGCCTGGCATGGCCAGGTGGTTAGGGCGCTCGACTCGCAACCTGCTGGTCTCGGGTTCGACTTCTCGTCCCACCAAAATATGTTCGCCCTTTCAGCCGT
>NW_013665667.1:1092258-1096345 GCF_000517525.1 Limulus polyphemus | reverse complement strand
AGCTGCCTTCCCTCTAGTCTTTCTCTGCTAAATTAAGGACGGCTAGCGCAGATAGCCTTTGTGTAGCTTTGCGTGAACTTCCAAACAAACCAAACCAAGCCCGAGAGTTGGCGGTTGATGGTGTTGTCTAAGCTACCTTTCCTCTGGTCTATCGCTTCTAAATTAGAGACTGCTCTAGCCCTTGAACAGCTTTGTACGAAATTAAAACAAAACAAACAAACAAATTCTTACTAAGTTTTTTTGTGTAAGATGAAGTAAAACAATAAATCTTTTTATTTTTATCAAAATACGGATTGTTTAATTAGAACGTACTTAAGATCTTCAGAAAATAACCTTTGTATAGTATGTTTAAATAATATAAAATATTTGTGGGATGAGACTCTCCAGTTTCATAAACATTTAAGAATTTAACACATAAGTTTCAGGGTGTTGGATATTCAAGATTATAATACACTAATAAAATACTGATATACACAGTTGGGATATTTTTATATAATTAAATCATATATACAGTTTGTGCACGTTGATTTACCTTTCTTTGTAAGTTTGAATAAAATGGGTAAAGATAATAAAGACAAACACATTAACATTCAGAATAAATCGCATAATTCCAGGCCGAGAAGTACTGCCATTGTATAATCATCCATTACCTTGTGATTTATAGCATGCAAAGATCAACGTTCATTTGTTTTTGAGATTTATGAAAGTTCTCAAGTTCTGGTTATAAAAGCACATTCTTGTTTCTTACAGAGTTCATGACTATAGGCGAACAAGTTCTGGTTGCCACAGGTTACTTATCTGTGAATGAGCTCAGAAACGTTATTTATCTCTAGGTGAGTGATTTGAATTTGATGAGATAAAAAAAAATTATTAATGCCATTTTAATCGACTCTTAATCATACAAATTATTATAATTCCTCTGTTATTAATGAATTATATTCACTAAGGATTAATTACTGTTCCAAAGCACGTATCTAAAACAACAGACTGATAAAGGTAAAGACTTCTAAGGCGTTTCATTAATCTGAAAAAAACAAACAAAAACTTAATTTTTATTCTAAGTTTAAGCTTCGGTTTTATTTCGACGAAATTATACTGAAAAATAATAAAATGTTGTCAATAAAATCATTTGTTTTGTTGAGAAAAAAAAATACGATAACAACTTTTTAGTTCTGAGTTGAGTACGTTATATTGAAATGATTTTATAGCTTAACCTCGTCTTACAGTTTTTCTCCACTCGTTCGATCACGCCCTGTCTGACGACCTGACGACCATGCAGCTTGACAATAGCCCCGCAGCGTAGTTTTCATTGCAAAAGGCTCCGTCGCAAGGCTTTCTTTCATGGTCAAAGCACACCATTCCTCCCTTCAAGCTTTTCATAACTTATCTAGTGTACGAAGACAACCGTTTCCCAGTGCCCATTTCAACAGTCCGATAGCAAAGAGTTCCATAAACGCTGCGTACAGCGACTTGACCGGTATGTCTTCTCTGACGGTTGTGCATGCACATCGTGTACACATGACTTATGTCATGCGGAGATATATATTGATTATTTTGCTACTGTTGCCTATGAAATGTAGACTGCTTTTGCCACTGACCTTAGTGTCTGAGTATTTTGACCTGTCTGTTACAAAATACAGGAAGCCATACCTTTATTACCACCGTTGGGGAACAGCTCATTGCAGCTCTCTTTCTAGATAGTCCTAGAAACCCAAGTTGAACCATATTCCTCTGTTTTCCAAATCCTTTAAGTACAAGGAACATCCCTGATTTGAATCAATTTTATGATCTGAGTGTATGGATATTTTGCGTTGGAAAAACTTATTACGTATCTTTCCAAAAAGCAAACAGTTTTCGGTGGCATCATACTACCTAAGAAATGCCAAACAACGCCAAAATGTAGCTGTGATACATTCCACTCCACTGCGACTTTAAATCGGCTGTGGTTGTCATGTGATTTGTTGATGTGTATATTCAAAATCGTTTTAGTAAAACGTACTCAATTTCATGTATATGACTGGTCAATAGTTTTTCAGGCTTTTAACTAACCTCATTAAAACTCGCTTCATTTCAACAATGAAGAAGATACACTCATTTGAAAAAAGTGCCAACATATTTATCCCTGTTTGTTAAGCACAAATCTAAACACGATTTTTGGCGTTATAAGCCCTCAGACTTACCAATGAGCCATCGGCATGCTAGCTATCTCTAATATTCTTGTTGACAGCAGGATCCAGTTGTTGGGAAACAGTAGCAGCTTGTTACTCGTTAAATATTTATTACTCCAACAAACAATGAATTTCGAATTAATCATGAAATCCAAAAGACGGCTTCAAGAAAGAAGTCAAAAATCCATGGAAATAAATATTTAATCTGAAGCGAGACAATTTATTTATTTTATTGTTTCTGTTTGGTAATCTATAAGGATAAAAATAATGTCTACTCTGTAGGTTTGTTTGCAATAAAGAAACAATTCGGTTATGCCTCTTCTGAAAGATTACAGCAAAATAGGTTATTGTTTTTCTCATTCTCAAAATACATCGAATAACTGAAATATTAATTTTGGACTTCATATTGTTTTTGTTTAAAAGTATAATCCTGTAGATAATAAAATAAGAATATTCGCTAGATAAAAGAATCAGAATATTTTCCACTAAACGCGATAATTTGAACGTCATGAACAATAAGATGTTAACAGTCGTTTTAAATATTTCAGAGTTTAGTGACTTAATAATAAAGTTGAACGAATGTACTGCAGTTTCTGACTGTAGGCTGGTTAACATCCATTCACAATTATAATTTGTTATATCGCAGGATTGCTAAGACGTGAAGAAGCTGTTGCTTCTATCGTTGCTCAAGCATTTTTATTTATCGAAATCCTTGTGAAATGATCTAAAATGTGGAGTAATGTTTATACGTGTGGTATCAAATCCATTGCTTCCATTACAAGGAAATTGATAATATTGTCATATAAGAGACGGAAGAAATGTCGCATCATTACGTTTTGTTTCAAAAAAAAGGTCGATGAGGTAATCTTAGCAGTTTTCTGTATTGCGTAAGAGAATTCAAAGTTTGTTTATGTTTTTAATGCAAAGCTGTACAATGGGCTATTTCCGCTTTGTACACAACAAGAAATCGAACCCTGGATTTTAGCATTGTACATCCGTAAATTTCATATTGACCCGCCAGGGGGACAGAGTTATTGGGTTATTATAGTACGAGGTTTTTAAATTCTTCGTGAACTAAGAAGAAGCCTAAAAAACACACATTTAAATGTTCCATTGATGTGGATAGCCATAAGACGAATGAAACTGACCAAATACTACAAACAGGCTGTTGCAAATTTGTTACAAGTATCTCAAAATGCTATTCGTAGAGTTAGGAACTACATTCAAACCAATTTCACGTCAAGAGTGGAAATATGTTTACTACCCATTTAAAGTACACACCAGAAATGATCCTTTGATTATGAAATATACCAAAGAACAATGGTACACCACACAAGCAAGTTACCACTATCTGTCGTTGCAGGCTCGCTGCAATTCTAAAGGACCTGCGTCACGACTGAACCAAATGTCTACAACCGCAACAGGACGCTGTGTTAATATATATAAACAGAGAAAAAAAAGAGATTCAGTGAGGGAAGGGGGGGGGGTATTATGCTCATAGCAAGATACAAAACAGCTTGCTTTCAATGGTGCCAGTTGGTTATAGGAATATATTAGAGGTTTATTTACCTGCAAAATTAATATTCATTCTGAATTTGTAATTAATTCAGAAAATATGTCAGTTTTGATATCAAGTACGTGGTTAAAAAAACATTCAAATTTCTCGGTGCTAGCATTGCCTTAAAGCTTTGTCTGTCTCTACCATATCAGATAACAAAGACTTCGCCCGCAAAAATGCCGTATTGTCCTTCTACTGACCTATTGGGTGAGGTCTGTAAATTCCAGTCGACTGATCTTGTGAGAAAGTTACCAGTTACGTGCTAATGCAATCACAAGACAAAGAAACCGAGTTTTCGTGAGAGTTACAGATCTCGTTTTTAGTTCAGTTCTACACTGAGTGGTCACAAGTAAATAGACAC
>NW_013665667.1:1075137-1091258 GCF_000517525.1 Limulus polyphemus | reverse complement strand
TATCCAGAATTTGCCCTGGACGAACCAATCTCCTGACATGAACCTCATCGAAAACCTCTGGGCCATACTCGACCGGCAAGTCAAGAAACAACCAAAAAAAAACCAACCACAAGTTACTGTGACAAATGTAGGCATTATTTCACATAGAAGGACAGGGTGTTAATAAGTAATGCACATAAAAAACGCATCTTATTTTACCAAACTACAACAAAGAACATGAAAATAAATTGCAGAAAAGAACTCTACAATCTACGTTTTCAACATATATATACCTTATAACACATTAGTAAATTGTACGCGAAAACTATCGTATATTTCAGTAAAACGATGACACTGTTTTCTAACTATCGAACTGAGTAGTTGTAGTGATTTGAAACATTAACACGTTCACGGTGGCGCCACTATAAAGAGTAATAAAACTTTATACGATGAGAAACGAAGTTTTGTAGCTTGTACCTTTGTTTTTGTTGTGGAACAGTGTTGGCTATTTTGTTGTGTTTAGAAATCGATAATTCGAGAAATGTTAGCCTACTCGTGTCAGTGCGATAATTCTACTTCAATACAAAGTTTGGATAGTGATGTGAGTGAGTAATGGCGAAAACACAACCTTCGAGATTACATATATCATTGTTTTATTTTCGTTTCGCAAACTTCCTCCCCAAATTTACACTAAAGTTTAAACCAGTCCCTTCAGTGTACCGGATCTCCGCGAATGTTCGTGTCAGTCCTTACGAATCGCTCGATACTCCTTATACTTGCGTGATATTTTATTACACAATTGTAAATTCCCCTCTACTAAAATGAGCCGTTAATCTTAAAGACAATAAATGCTTCCCCAACTCTCATATGAAACGTGAGAAGAAGGGGCCATTAACTACATTTTTAATACGGCTATGTTTCTAAAATCTGACTTTAATGCATTAAGTTGCTTATATATGTAACCTAACACTTATTAGAATACTAACAGAAATAGGGAGTAACGAAGTTATTAAAAAACATTCAACATAGATAGATGCTCCCTTTTCTATTGTGTAAGTTCTGTATGCACGGGTCGCTAGCTGGTGGGTGCCCTTGGCAACGCTTCACAACGCTACGCTGTACATGCAACATCTCCTGATGAATGGCCCACAACAGGCTACAGGGCCTGTCTTCTCCTTACCTTTCACGGCGATGAAAATTTGCATTTTCTTACATCAGAGGCCCTTTAATTAGGGTGTCAGACTGAAGATGAATTGCTACTTGTGTGTGGCCGCTGGCGGGGCGGCGAGGAATGATAGATGCAGCTTAGTGGCACAAAGGACTAACCTCTCACTGCCTCTCTTCATTACTGAGAACGAGGACGTCGCTACCACGGAGAGAGGTCAACACTCACTGTTCATTATCATCCTTCACGAAATGGTCCATAGAAAAACACTCGGCTTCTCTGGCGTGTAATTAAAAACAGCCTTTCTGTCGGTCCGTGGGCAGGAGGCCAGTCGTGACATATTTATCCAGATCGTTAAAGATAACTGAAAATTTATGACATCAGAATTCAACAAGCGGCAAGGTGAAATGCTTACCACACTCTATTATCTAACAAGGTGGATTCGCAGTACTTACTAGAACTGTTCAGCCCTATTTTGACCTTTAAAAGATAAGTTATCACACTGTATACACACCTCAGTCTCCTTGCCTAGTCCAGTTGGTCTGGTACGTGTTACCATATTGTACTGCTTGTAAGTTAGGTATAAGAGTGAGTCAGGTTTAGGCAGACTGTTTCTTGTTCAGTCCTGTTCTAAGACACGTGTTTAAATGTTCATCTGGTGCTAAAAGTAGATTACAGTGAATCATTACGGTTATTTTTATTTTAATTACTTGAGATTATGGGTAGTTTTGACATGTTCACATCGAAATTTCTAAACCTATGTTTAAACCAATTGGAAGTGTATTATTATCGTTTCTAATTGACCCTATGTTAACTTGATATTGTAAAGTACGTTGGTTGTACTTACATCAATTAGAAGTATATTTGTATAGTGGTTAGTGTTATCAGTGTACCTAATTAAGACTATGTCATACTACTCTGAATAGATATAACTTGTATATGCAACAAGAGAATGTATGTGTGTTACTGTTTTGTCTAATTGAAACTTTGTTCAGTTTCATCATGCTATATTGAAACTTCAGTTCTTGTATTTATACTAAAAGAGAAGTGTATTAATTTTAATTTGGTAGAAAAAAATAGAGAGATTTATTATATTTTATTTTGAAGCATTAGAGATCTTTGTATGCACTCAATTACAAAAGGCTCTAACTAAGTAATATATCGATTTGCTTTGTTTTAGGCTCTAACTAAGTGGTATAACGATTTGCTTTGTTTTAGGCTCTAACAAAGTAGTATATCGATTTGTTTTAGGCTCTAACTAAGTGGTATATCGACTTGCTTTGTTTTAGGCTCTAACAAAGTGGTATATCGATTTGTTTTGTTTTAGGCTCTAACTAAGTGGTATATCGATTTGCTTTGTTTTAGGCTCTAACTAAGTGGTATAGCGATTTGCACTTAGTTAGAGCCTAAAACAAATCGATATACCCCTAAAACAAAGCAAAGTTAGAGAAATCGATATACCACTTAGCGATATACCACTTAGTTAGAGCCTAAAACAAAGTCCTAAAACAAAGCAAACTCTAACTAAATGGTATATAGATTTGACTTGTTTTGGGCTCTAACTAAGTGGTATATCGATTTGTTTTGTTTTAGGCTCTAACTAAGTGGTATATCGATTTGCTTTGTTTTAGGCTCTAACTAAGTGGTATAACGATTTGCTTTGTTTTAGGCTGTAACTAAATGGTATATAGATTTGCTTTGTTTTGGGCTCTAACTAAGTGGTATATCGATTTGTTTTGTTTTGGACATTGGCGCTAAGCAGCATACGTGCTATTTGCTTTAGTCGTCTCTAATTTTGAACTGATAGAATGGAGGGTAGACAAGACGCCAAAAGCACTCATCACCAACTCTTGAGTTACTATAATGTGACCGTCATTCTTATAATGCACCCACTGCCTAAAAATGTGGAGGGCGATAAATTTTTGCGGCACGAGGTCGCGAACCACGGACTCTCGGCTTACATGCCTCTAAGCCACACCCACCCTTGGTATATCGAATAAACGAGACTGTGAACATAATGTTTTCTATTAGACTTTTTTAAATTTAGTTATTGGTTTTATTAGTTGATTCTCAAAAAAAAAAAGTTTTTAGTAATGTGCGTTTAAAATATTTCATATCAACTGGGAGTGAAATATAATATCAACATACGCTTAGCATCGAGCTGAGTGTATAAAAATTATTTCATGGTTACCAGTACTATGTGTGATTGGTAGTTCATTGTTTCATTATATGAAAGACTCTACATTTCTGCAATGCTGCTACTACAATAAGACAGTTTTATTATACATGTTTAAGCTTGCTGATTCGACAGTCATACAATATCTTCGTTAAGCTACTTTCCCAAAATTAACTTTTAAGTATATATGAGTAGTTTTGGTGAAAGAGGAGGAAATACTTTACACTTCGAATACGTTTTCTTATATCTAAATTAAGGTTGTCTTCCATTTTGTGTCTGTGGTAATCGCAACATTATAATTTTTCGCTTTCATTTTTTTTAAGAAGAGCGTCCACAACACACATCATCGCCACACTTATCTAACTGCAATAGCTAGAACATATTGTCCTAATTTTTATTTCTCACGTAAGGACTATTCATCACCAAAAAAATAATGAATTTTACAAGGAAAACAACAACAATAGGGTTATCAAAAATCGATTTTCGATACCTCACTAGTATGAAGGCTTGGTTTGGTCTGATATTTCATTGGTGGTAGTGTCCATGGTCACTGATGACGAGTGAAATTCTCCGAAACTAGTCTGGCTCATAGACACACACCCCAATGAAAGAATAGACCATTCCAAGCTTTAAGTTGTTGTTAAACAAATGTTTAAACAACTCTACTTATTCAATTATGAATAATAGGGTTACTTTTATTAAATTTACGTATGTAGTTTAAAACCCAAACAGACTCGGAAACATCATTCAACTTTGAAGCGTTCTGCTTCCTGATATTACCATTTGTAAATTGAAGTCTAAGGTCTTCGTTATTTAATAAAACCATTAAAATATAATGTTCAGTAATTGAAAACCTCATTTCACAGATTTTTCTAAACCTATTCCAAAATTTTAGTACATTTTAAATTCAATTATATTTGAGTTTGTAGCAACTAGTTTTCTTTCATTTTCGATCAGATATAAGTAAAACATTTACCTCACCAAATACATTGGGTAAAGATACCATAAATTTTATATGAAATTTAAAACAAAATCGCGAAATGGTTTCGGTGTTCATAAGTAATGATAACAAATAATAAGTTTTTCGATTACAGACTTCATTTGTGTAAATAAAAAAAGTACGTTATCCATTTAATTAACAAGCTCAATTACACGTCTATACATCTGCTATAAAATCTTCTGTAAAGATATTTTCATTTTAAACGTGTCTTGACGAGGCGTAGTGGCTAAAATTCTTGGTTGTGAATCAACGGTTCGCGGCTCACTGCCGCAAAAAAAAAAGGCGCTCCACACCCACGAGGCCGTGGGTGCGCTGTAACAGTAACGGTCATATCCTACTATTTGATCAGACAAGGGTATCTTAAGAGTTGGCGGTGGATGTTGTTATGTATCTACATTAACTCTAGTCTATGAGTTCATAGGTTGCAGCTAATCCCAAATTGTCATTTGTGTAGTATTGCGCGAAAATTCTGAAACAAAGAAAACTCTTTGATCATGGCATAAAAACGTTCGAATGATCGTTTGATGAGAAAGTATCCATCTAACAGGCTGAAGCTTCTAAGAAAATCCCAGAAATGTCTTGAAATTTTATTTAGAATATAAACAAATAAGGCTCATACGTACCATTTATAAGATTTGAAAATATTCAATACTGAAACAACTTAATATTTAAATCGTAATATAAAATTTCTAGTTCCGTATTTTTCGAACTATTTCAGTTACTTATTTTCCTGAAATTAACGACATATAGACTTTAAATTTGTTTTAGATATATTTCACTCTCTAAGAAACTCATTCATAAACCGTTTTTTTTTGTTGCCTTAGTTAACCATCCTAAAAGTCTAACGTAAAGAAACTTTATTCTTAATTATACAATCTAAAATATTGACGTTAAGAAGTGTATAATTTTTTTGGTTTCCAGCAAGTTGAATGAATTTCTTCTCTTACTTTCACGCCCATGAGTTGATTTAAACAAAGTTTGTTCTTCATAGTGTTCCGTCGTAAGACAGTAATTTTGATAGTGTCTGGTTTTCTTATTTTCGTGTTGCAAAAAGGTTTATACTGATATACAGATCCCCTCTGTTTCCACCTGTCATAAAATTGTTAAATAAGGTTCTCTTAGCTTCGCATTGTAATAAAAACCTCTATTTTGAAACCTGCTTAACTCCTTGCAACACGATTCTATAGGAGTGGCACTCTTTTCCATTACAGGTGTTTTTTCCTGATCATCCATCAACCAAATGACTGGAACATAAGAAACGATGTCATGGTAATCAATCTCATCCAGAACTGTAAATGTCATGCCTTAACAGGGACGTGATAATTAGTTACACCGACGTGGGTAGGGCGTTTAGTTACGTCAGGTTGTTTGTTACCCTGCATAATAACTCGAGAACAGTTAAGGGCAAGTTCAAGATACTATGTTAATCGATAGTGGAATAACCTAGGTCAGGATATTGGAGATAATGAGACGTATAGCACTAAAAGTGCTTTGTCGAAGGATATTTATAGTATCGTCAAATTTCGTATAATGTTAAAACATATTGTTGTGGACTATGCTTTTTTTTTCATTTCTAATTTAGATTCTTGTATTTTTTCTTGCCTAAAGGGAGTTTTTAACGTCATGTGATGAGCGTGTGACATATAATGACTAGAACGTTCTTGGAAATATAGGAAACGATTTGAACAATATAAGAACGTGATTTAGGTTAGAGTTGTTGGTGATTTATTACCGAGTCAGCCATTTATTTAGTTAAGAGCTGTATGTAAGTTATGCATCGAAGTACTAGAGATACAAAAAGTAATGTCTGTACAAGAAAATTAGCATGTAAGTGGAATCTACTCAGGCGTTATATATTTGTGAAGGCCTGTCATTAGTTACCTGGAACTTTGTTGTACTTCTCGAATTTGTAGTCAGAGAAATAGAAAACTCTCGTTATGATTAAACGGATTGGTCTTTGCGTTCTTCGTTTTATCGAATAATTCAAATAACGCCCGCCTAACAACAGAAACAGTTAGAGCAACATATATGATCAGACTCTAAACGAATTTCTTACGTTGAACGATTAGGACTTTGTTTGTTCGTCTGTAACATTGTAGAGAGGAAGGGGGCCAAGAACCTAAATCCTACTATTAATGTTTCCTTCTTATGGTAGTGGCATAGAGATACCAAAAAGTTACTGATTTTCAAAATTCAACTGTTCAGCGTTTCTTCCAGTTATTATTTAATTTTAACCGATTCTTTAGCTGTGGTTAGGACAATGACAGTTATATCCGTATAAGTTTCGGTTGTCTGAATTTCATTTAGTAAAGTTGTCCACAAAAACCTCCAAAAAGTTACTGATTTTCAAAATTCAACTGTTCACCGTTTCTTCCAGTTATTATTTAATTTTAACCGATTCTTTAGCTGTGGTTAGGACAATGACAGTTATATCCGTATAAGTTTCGGTAGTCTGAATTTCATTTAGTAAAGTTGTCCACAAAAACCTCCATTTCGCGTACCATAGCATCTTTAAAATGAGTATATAATAAGGAAAAATTTGTTTCCATATATATATATATATATATGTTATTTTACTTCAAAATTCAGATGCATATCACTTATGTTTTTCCAAAATTATAACTTTTTTCTAAGTTTTGTATAAACTCTGATCTTAAAATGTTAAGAATACCTTTGATTTGAATTTACCACTTATTAATTCATACTTTCTTTTGGCAAATATGAAAATGATATTTTCAACCTTCATTTGCACTTCATATGATATTAAGATAACATAGGTTCTTAGGCCTAGAAATAGTCACATTTTTTTAAATTTAATTTTGAATAATTTCAAAGGTCTATCTCGTAAATTTGTTTCCTGTGTCACGCCTTCTCCTGAAAAACCTTCACTAGATTTCTACTTTGACTAAGCTCTAACAATCTGTGAGTGTAGGGCTGGTTGTTTTGGCTGCTCATAACATGTATCCTTTCCTGGAATGGGTGAATCAAATTGAAAAACCAATCTCATTGATTTATCGTCGTGTCAGCCCTAAGTGCCAATTACTGGCAGCAGCTGTGATTTATGGTCGCTAATGGCAACGCCATGGAGGCAGGTTTCTTCTAAAAGAAAACTCAGCACTCAGTAGCAAATTGGTGACTTACTCAATGAATTTCCACCACTTGGCTACTGTGCCACATACTGGTCAATATTACAGCAATTCAAACAACTTAACAGATTTCGAAACAGAAATAACCTTCAATAAATATGTCAAAAAAAAAGAAGAGTTTCAATGTTGTGTTACAATGAACATGAAATTACTAGTTGTCTGAAATACATAATATCTAATTAACAACAGAAAAAGTATCTTCCGTTTCAGCAAGTTTACCTCGTGATAGTAATATATTGACCGGGAGATATCGAGAAGGCTAATCACCTGTGTTGCAATTTCTAGTTACTAGTTTATGAAGTTTGACGAAAATATTTTCTTACTGTTACTTTATATGTAGCTAAGTGTAAATTTTCCACCAGTTATTAAACTTGTTTTCTTATACATAAACCTCCTGGTTCTCAACTCTATACCATTTCAATTAAAGCCTATAACTTTCATTTCAGAAATTCACAACTTACTTCAATAACGTGGAAGATTTTGAAAAAAGATATTGTTATTCTTTGTTTTTTTGAATGTTTGCGACTTTTACCTTAAACCTCATGTACCTAGTGTATACTTCATGACATGTCAGTCACGATCCATATGCTGTGGTTAATGACCTAAAGCCTAACTTCAGCTATAACAATGCGAAGAGTAAAATAATTCCTGGTCCAGTAATCGTCATCGTTGTAAAATATAAAATATAAATACGTGGATTTACAACTTTAAAATGAACATCACTTTTCGCTACTTCAGATCTTTTAATCTGACACCATTTTATGCATCATAAGAAATTCACTAATGAGTTCTCCAAACTTCTTATGATGACAGCAGAGAATGCAGGCCTAACGGATGTGTCAGGTGAGAGTGGTGAAATAAGTAAAGGTTTTTAAGCCATGATAAATGGGATGGAAATGTTGTAGCAATACAAATAACACGAGACGCGAAGACAGGGGAAGGAAGCGTTCTGTCTCTTGGTCGCGGAGATGTGTTTCAGGAAGTCTCATTTATCATCAAGAAAAGACAGCACGAGGAAATGACACTCTTTTCTGTCCATGGCAAAGATTGCAGAAAACTTCAAAGTATGACAAATGTTGGGTTTTGACATTGTTAGTGGCAACCGAGCTGCCCTGTTATGCAAAGTTCTCGCTTTCTCTCTCCACCCAGAATTCCTGTGTTGGTGAGCTTCAGACAGATATTTGAGGAATAAGGGATTTATGGCAGATATTTTACGAGTTTCAAAATACACTATTTATGTTTCTCTAAGAGGTTTTTCTGTTTTACTATATGCCAGAAAACAGATGTACAAGTTACTCTGCATAAGAATGTCATTGTTACTCCTACTTGGCACGAAGTCTGTAAGTGCTTGAAGTTGTAAAAATTATGTACTGTTTTCTACCCAGACGCTGGCGTAATGCTTTGATCGTCAGATACTTCCAAAAAGCTTCCGTTTATTCTTGCAAATCTTAATGTCTGTGGTGGCTCCCCTAACGCTGGAGATATAGCCTGAATTATGAGGACAGGCGGCCATTATCATAAAGTCCCGCCGAGAGACTCCGGTCATAAAGAACTTGTGGTGTCAAGGAAATGTAAAAGTTTCTGCGTGTGGTTACTTTTCATCTTCTCCAAATTGTAAGCTACAGATGTTTCCCAGGAAATGTACTGGGTGTCAATTTGCCAAGAGCCCCATAAACGTTGGTATCCAGACTTCGCTCATTACCTCCATATTTCAATTGAGCCGAGGGATGATGACATGTCTATACTACATGCCACGGCTGGACATGTCCCAGCAGCTTTTCCAAATGGGCGAAAAGAGCAACATAAGGAGGCTACTGATATCGAGCTGAAATAAAGCATGCAGCTTTCTGATGTTTCGCCATTAAAACGTTTGCTTTTGTCTTCTTCAGATCCGTGGTGATGTAACACACAATCTTCCTACTTATAGTTTCGTTTCGTGGCACCACCATTCCTTAGGAGTTTTGAAACACTCGGAGTATTTAAAACAAAGAATAAACTGTATTGTATATTCAATTTTAACTCATTAGAAATGTCAAGGAAACAAATAAGTCTTAAGATAATATATACATAAACTGTTGGCACTGTAGTTCGGATTTTGAATTTCTATTCTCGTATTGATTCACATATTACTTTCAAGATATATAAACACTTTGCTAATGACGTTATTGTTACATATTTTTGTCAAATTGTTAGTAGTATCGTCCTATTGTTTCCAAAGCATCCTGATATTTTGTTTATCCTTTTTAGAACTTCTAAGTTCCCTTTAAAAAAAAAATAGATTTGTGATTTACAAACCAAGCCATTCGCTGAGGTGTTTGTCATCAATCCAGTTAGCTTAGACATCTTAATTACCTCCAATATTAGTACAGATGTAACTATTAAAGACTAACTTACTTTGTCAAACCATAACTAGATGTATATTCCCCCTGGGACTTGTTCTTTGAAAATATAGGAACCCCATGTTGTTGGGAACCATTCATTATGTGAACATTGTGATTTTATTCATTTACTTGAAAACGTTTTGGAGAAACATGCAGCAAAGCGCTGTGCATTACAAGCACAACGTCGCTGCTGCCACGTTATCAAGCAGCTCCAAAAATAGTACAACATTCTCTTACACCTGGTAGAAAACGATATTTACGCAGGCTCACTTTAATGCGGTCTCAGGCGCATGAAAGATGTGTTAGACTTGTGAATAATGTATTTATGTAATTCTTTCGAAAGTTATCTGCTGCATATGTTATACTTAAGAAATTGAAATATTCAAAGCTACAGATGTGTAAACCATGCTATTTCATTTATATTTTAAAACAGTACAAAAGGTATATTGGGTATTAGAATATAAACATAAAATATTTACGAAAAACAACACAATATATATATATATATATATGTGTGTGTTTCTTGCATTCATTGGTAATAGATTAAAATTTTACTTTCTTTACTTAATTCTTAATTCATCAACATATACGAGAAACGTTCACATGATTAATTTTGTTTTCAGTTTACTAAATTAGCAAAAACGTTAAGTATGTGATTAATTGCCGTACTAAAACCGGTTCATTTAGCCGAACTCGAGCACATAGGGTTTAGTATATATAATATGAAAATTTTCATTAAAGCAGCTAAAACGAGGCTGATTGTTGACAGCTCTAGCTGAAAAAAAAATCTTTTTTAATATATGTTTTAAATCTGAGGCTCAAAATTCGGTTTCGTAAAATGTCAACTTTTTTTGTAAAAAACTTCTCATATGCCTTTACCAAACTGCAGACCTAGTCATTTCTAGAACATTGAGTGATATATAAAAACATAAGGTTTGGTATTTTTTACTTATTTAGCGACACCTATAATCTTAAACTAACAGTGATAAACTTAAGCATTGTTAGGTGTTTGTAGCGTATACTTCATATTGCATATTTTGCGATAGCTTAATTGTTATAAACTGTTTGATGACAAAACTGTTAAATCTTTGAAATAGATTAAGCCAAGCGGTTTAATGAAAAGAAAATGATACGTAACAAATCACGAGGGTCGAATTCAATTTTATCTTTATTCAAACAGGACGTGTGAAATGAAGTATTTCATCGTAATTTTACTCTTCAGTTTATAACTAAATGGAAATTTCAGTTTGCCAGAATTCTCAGCTTTAAATATACACATTTCTTTACCAAAAAATTCTCCCGACAGCAGAAAAAAAAATGGACAAGACACAGCAATGCATCATCTTTTTAGAAAGTATAAGCAGGCATCTCGTGTCTTAGCCAATTTTATGCGTTCAGGGTGTCATCCTCGTCCGAATGGTATAAAAAAATCACAATAATTATACATCATATCATGTTTTTTTTGTCCTTCTCCATCGACATAACAATGAATCATAATCAAATTTTAAATTTAAAAATACACTTAATTCCCTTAATAATGTTAATTCACTCTCCATAGTCTTATTTAACGTATCTCACTATTTGGGGATTTGAGCACACTTATAAGTTAAGTAGTCAAATTTATATAAGGCATTACACCATTTAGATGTTCTTCAGTTTATTAGCTTTTTTTTTTGCAAACCGTGTGATGGTGATGAGTTAAAAACGTGTACAAATATACCCCCCCCCGTTATACGTAAAAAATACTAATCTCATTATTATGTTTATAATAAAGTACACAATTTGTGAACATTGTAAATCTAAGAGCTTATGAATGAAGGTAATGATAATATGTTATATTCACGCTACATCTACTATATTCAGTGCCAACGAGGCCTTTCGTTCAACACTACGACTCTTCAAACTGGCTAAGATGCAATAGACATAACAGTGATCTGTGGGTTATTTATATAATCAACTCTTTGTTTTTTTATGAAACTAATCCCACTCTTTCTTTTTCATGAAACTAATCTCTATTTTTAATTTGACACATATCCTTAGTGTTGGCCAAAACAATATAACTTTTTATACAGCATATAAACACTTTTATTTATATTTTTTTTGCGACACTGTGTTGGTCAAAACAATATAACTTTTTATACAGCATATAAACACTTTTATTTATATTTTTTTTGCGACACTGTGTTGGTCAAAACAATATAACTATTTATACAGCATATAAACACTTTTATTTAAATTTTCTGCGACACTTAAGGTGACAACCTTTTGTATTTTATGTTTTGCTTGTATTTTCAAGAACAAGAAAATACTTATTGAATTTCGGGCTATCTGTGCTAGCTGTCCCTAATTTACATGTGAAGACTAGGGGAAGGCAACTTGTCATAACAACTTCTGGGCTGCTCTTTTACCAACTAAAAGTGGGATTGACTGTCACATTAAAACGCCTCCACTGCTAAAAGGAGTGAGCATATATGGTGACGAGATTCGAACTTGCAGATTGCGAGTTGACCGACCTGACCTCCAGGCCTACAAATACATGCAACGGGTTTAGTGTTTTAACTATACTTGGGTGGAAGCTGATATATCACAATTATTTAACTGTCCAAGAAATAGGACATTACGTTTCTTTTATATGCTAACAACTCTGTATGTGTAGTTTCGACTGCAAAATAAACTAATTTCAGTGTCATTCATAACACATGTGTAAACACAACTCGCATTCGCGAAATTTCTGAATATCAAACGATTTATAGAGCTTAATTTATTTTCAGCTCACTTATTACTAGAAACTGAAAACTGCTAAAGATTAACTGTGAGAAAATAACATGTGAACATACTACAGAAGTCAATGTGTGATACTTCAAGATAAAAAGTTGTATTTTCGCATTTTAGGGATCTCTATTGACTAGATTATATATGAAGCAAGTCACCTACGGTAACAAGATTGTAAGCTATATCGACACACGTGTATTCCCTGTAAAGGACTGTATATAAAATTCTGCATGTTTTACTGTTACTAACTTCAACACGAAACTATAAATAGTTAAACTGATGTTTTGAATATTCCGAGTTTTCTTTGTATTTTTATTTCAAGTGTAACTATAGAAAATAATTATACCATTCTCCAAATGTTGCAGACACTATTCAAGATTGGTTTGGTTTGTTATGAATTTCACGCAAAGCTATACGATAGGTATTTGCTCTAGCCGTCCTTAATTTAGCAGAGAAAGACTAGAGGGAAGGCAACTAGTCATCACCACCCACCGCCAACTCTTGGGCTACTCTTTTACCAACGAATAGTGGGATTGACCCTCACTTAATAACGCCCCCGCAGTACTAAAAGTGATTAATACCTTTCTTAACTATTAGCAGTAGACCAAGTCCAAGCCTGTCAACTCAGACCCATACCATGATGCTAACCTATCACTCTTCATGTTTGGATAGCACAGCATGTACAAAGTGTCCTCCAGACTGTTGTCACATCCTTCCATTAAAAATAAGCAGTGAGTGGTGGGATTCGTTAATTCACACGATGGTTTATATTCGTCTTCTCCCCAGTTTCGATATGCTGTGCACACTGTGAGCCAATGGCTTGCATTTATGGCTGTGATGTCCGGCTTATGGGCTGTAACCCCTCAGTGAAATTTAGAAGAATGGAGTCCCTGCAAAGAGTGGCTACGTTGGCCCTTCAGTCGTGAATTCTTATCAAAATCTTGGGTGATTTATTTATGATCAAATGAGAAGTTTTATTTCACAAATCATTTTGAACGTTTTATTTGGCTTCCTTGTAGCTTCTGCTTTAACATACCCATGGACTTTCTATTTCTTCAAAAACGTTACCCACAGAAAAAGTAGGCATAAGTAGGAGGTTGAAATGTTTCCAACACTCGTACCGTTAATGTTAGAACCAATAACAATTCTTCATTCAAGGTCTGTGAGCTCCTTTCGTCATGATATATTTACACCAACTGACTGTCTGTAACAGCTGCTTCTCTTTATAACTTATAATTGTGTGCACCATAGGATATGCAAGTAAATTAAGTCGGAACGGGTTCTTTCCCAATACGTTTTTCACTGTAGTGTTTGTCTATAGGCATATAATGTTTGCATTGTTGCCTATACATTTTCATTTTACCTTGCATATGTACAAAGTATGAATATATCAGTTTTAAAAATTGATGAATCAAAAATAAAGTTCCGTTACTTTAGAAACCGCTTCTAACTGACCTCGACTTCTTTAGTTTGTTTTCCGAATCCATGTTAAGACAAAAGAAATAACGGATCTTAAGACTGTTGAAGAAAAGGAAGTAACAGCTGCAGTGTTTCCACACATGTGCTAAGAACTTTTACTTCACGTTAAGGAGGACTATGCTTACATACATTGATGTGGGTGTCTGCCATTAACATACACACATACACATACATAGTTACATTAATGTCTGAGGCAGTCGCTTAAATACACACGCACGCACACACATCCTAAAGGGAGTTTTATGGCCACTGATTTGTTTCGTGGTTACTTACACCCATTTGTTTTTTGCTAGTAACATGCTTATACTAACATAGTATAGGTGGTCGTCTACGTGGAATGACCCGAGGATCAATCGCTTCCATATAGTCATGAATTTTGCTGTAGTCACTTACGTGTCTAGAATTTCGCGGTTGCGTGCTAATCTCTTGCATACCCACACATAAATTGGTGCGGGTAATGTCTGCTCACAATGCATACATTAATGTATTTGCTGATTGCTTACACACATGAGAAAAGCTGGCATACATAGACTTAAGTTGACATCATGTTGAGATTTAGCACTTTAACACAGTTTCTCCAACAGCAACACACAGTGGAAACGTAATTATGAACAAATCTGTATGGGTAAGTGAAATATTGATTTGATGACTAAATCTTCCTGCTATTCAGTACGTTGTACGATTGTGTTTTCTACACGTTTGAACATCATTGTGAAACGGTTACTTTAACCAGTTCGATACTGACCTGTAACTGCTGTGTTTGTTTGTTTTACAGCAAAGCCACGTTGAACTGTATCCACCGCGGGGAATCAAACCCCGGATTTTAGCGTTATAGGGGTCTATAAGTTTACAGCTGTCCCACCTGTTTTCTCAGCTGTTTTGCGGCTGTGAAAAAATATTCAAAACTCCTGCTGTCGAAATTTCTGAAACTGAAAAATTCAAAAACAGCCAAACTAATTTTTTTATATATAATACATGTACTTTAAGAAAACAATACCTTACTTAAATGAAAAATAGATTACCACACTAGGGACGGATACAGGATTTTGAATAGGGGGGGGGGGAAGTCTCCAATTCTTGGACCAGAATATAAGCTTGATGATGTATATGGGCTTATATATATATATATATTAAGTTAACAAAAAAAAAACGGAATATGAACATAGATTAATGTTACATTCTAGATACCACCAGTTCAAAGTTGATGGAGGATAAAACATGAAGACATTTAACAAATCACAGGTGAAACCTGATTGTATTGGGTGTATGTTCGATAACCCCCTTCTGTTCCATAACGTGTGTGTAAGGTCTTCACAAGGTTTTATTTACGAACATATGTAGCCTTCAGATTTGTTTTAGAATTTTACTACATAGCTACACAAAGGGCTGTATAATCTCTCTCTCTCTCTATATATATATACATAATTATTTTGTACATACAGTTAGAGCACATTTTCACTTTTACTACAATCGTGATCTCTCTCTATATATAATTCTTTTGTACATACAGTTAGAGCACATTTTCACTTTTACTACATTCGTGATCTCTCTACATATATAGTTCTTTTGCGCATATAATTAGAGCACATTTTCACTTTTACTACATTCGTGATCTCTCTACATATATAGTTCTTTTGTACATACAGTTAGAGCACATTTTCACTTTTACTACATTCGTGATCTCTCTACATATGTAGTTCTTTTGTACATACAGTTAGAGCACATTTTCACTTTTACTACATTCGTGATCTCTCTACATATATAGTTCTTTTGTACATACAGTTAGAGCACATTTATGCTTTTACTGAATTC
Source organism: Limulus polyphemus (assembly GCF_000517525.1). NCBI lineage: Eukaryota > Metazoa > Arthropoda > Merostomata > Xiphosura > Limulidae > Limulus > Limulus polyphemus. The sequence continues at coordinate 1,075,348 of NW_013665667.1, read as the reverse complement.
ATGATCTCTCTACATATATAGTTCTTTTGTACAAACAGTTTGAGCACATTTATGCTTTTACTGAATTCATAATCTCTCAAAATATATAGTTCTTCATTGTGTATGATGAGAGCTCATTTCCACTTTTATTAAATTCATGATATTTCTTTGGCCCAGCATGGCCAGGTGGTTAGGGCGCTCAACTCACAATCTGAGGGTTGAGGGTTCGAAT
>NW_013665667.1:1068238-1075078 GCF_000517525.1 Limulus polyphemus | reverse complement strand
CTTTATTAAATCTATGATATTTCTTTGGCCCAGCATGGCCAGGTGGTTAGGGCGTCTCAACTCACAATCTGAGGGTTGAGGGTTCGAATCCCGTCCCATCAACATGCTCGCATTTTCAGCCGTGGGGGCGTTATAATGTGATGGTCAGTCTCACTATTAGTTGATAAAATAGTAGCCCAAGAGTTGGCGGTGGGTGGTGATGACTAACTGTCTTTCACTGCTAAATTAGGGACGGCTAGCGCAAATAGCCTTCTTGTAGCTTTGCTCGAAATTCAAAATAAACCATGACCTTTCTATACACATATATATGTATATAGTTCTTTTGTACATACAGTTAGAGCACATTTCTACTTTTACAAAATTCATGATCTCTCTACCCACACTTATATAAATATGCATTTCTTTTCTGCATTTAGTCAGAGCACATTTCACGTTTACTACTACGTTCATGATCTTCATACATATATATATATAGTTCGTGTGTATTTAGTTAGAGCACATTTCCACTTTTACTAAATTCGTGATCTATTTGTAAACACCCATGAAAAACACTTCAGTCTCATAGCACGGTAAATTACATGGCACACAAAAGAGAAATTGATCACCATGTCACCTGCACTTGATACAACTGCATCCCAGGTGATTATAATGATCTTGACAAACTACATCTAACATGCGTTCAATTTATGAGCCTGCCTCTTTGTTTATTGACACAGTAGGCTTTGCGGTCAATAAAACATTTGTATATTCAAGTAACTCTAGATCTGCCTTTTTTCCTAGTGTTTTCGTAGGTTCTGCTATTCTATACGAAGCAAAATCACGATAAAACATTGTGTTTCAGATAGTAATCTCAAATAGATAATCATGTAAGTAATTTAATTTCTTTTTTTCTTTTTTCTGTTTAGTGTGGTAGCTGTACTTGTTAGTGATCGAAGCTGTAACTTGTGTATTTTATTCGGGCTTATCGCCTAGTGCTCATTAAATGATACATCATTCAATTCTGGTTGCATCTGAAACGTAGAATCAATACAATACATATAACTGTGGAATAATCACATATAATATCGATATAGATCGTTCAATATTCCAATCATAACGTATAATAGTCTGTCAGAAAATAAATACCAACTTTATATTATGTCATGTGTGTATTGTTAAAGAAATACAAAACATTTTCCTTCAACGTAATAATTCATCATTGATTATTATTGTTAGAACAATGGAGAAGAGTACTGAAAACATTGTTTGAAGGAGACGTATACATAGGCGGAGTTTTCAACTAGTATAAGTCTTTTCTATACTTTTTATACAGAATATATATATCGAATCTGGAGTGGCAGTGGATGATGGATCGATGAGGAAAAATCTGATCCATATTCGTGTCATTATCAACACGGTATCAGGGTTTTATGGATCACCAGAGCAGTTGGAGCGGGTTGAAGAATGGCCTACTGTCGCCGCCGTCACCGGCTGCCAATACAAGAGCAGTTCGTGGTGAAAAATGACCATTGATCAGCGGTCAACAGTATGTACAGCACCATCAATTTTCAGAGAGTTGACAGCATCCGAAGCAGCACAGGCCCTTACATTCCAGCAAAAACTCTACTCTATAGATTGTGCGATAGGCTGTTCGAAAAAAGAAGAGAAAAAACAGTCTATGGCACGTCAACGCAACTGCGAAATTAGGCTGATTTTGCCACTATCATCATGGGCCATTTGACAGGGAAAAAGACATCTTTCACTCTAGAGAAACGCCGTGGATGTTTCATCATAATCAATCAGACACTCGTGTCTATCTCTTGGTGATGGGGATGCTAGGAAGAAGAACGTTTTTCAAAGATCAGAAGATTTTAAAGATTGCAAAACCATGAACATTTGGAGTCATCGGATAAGAAATAAAAACTAACGTATATGCAAGTACCCTTCATCTGCGTTATTAATAGTTTTTCGTCGTATTCTTCATTTTTACTTAAACTTGGATCATTTAATAGAACTTTAACTTGAATATATAATTTCACTAAAGTATCGGTAAAGAGAAAAATACTTAAGCAAAATTATACTCTTTCTCCCCAATAATTTAGTAATTTATTCTAATTATATCAACATACTAGGTATTTAGTGATGACGCAAAACAGATGAGTTTATTTTTCATGTCATTAAAAACTTGTTTCACTCCTAACCAATAAAAAACTTATTAAGGTACGTAAAGAGAAAATTACCCGAATAGTTTCATCGCTGATTCATGATGTTAAGAATAAATCATTTTTATGTCAAACAAAATTGCATAATCATTACAAAATGCGTGCTTATATAAATCAACTGTGTCGTGATTTCTCTTTCAGGATCATCGGGCTCGATATCATGTAGTTTACTACATGGATGATGTTATCTTCCTACAAAGAACATAAGTATTTACAGCACTACGTGAGTGTGGAATGCATTTTTAATCACATCGGATATACTTTCGAAAGAAAAACAAAGCAACGCATGTTTATGTTTTGTTTTCACCGAACTTTTACGTAATAATGTTGCATCAAAATGACGGCAAGCATTAAATACTGCAGTAGTTTTCAACGTTTGCAACCAATCGACAAAACCATAAATTTCTATGTACTACTAGGCAAAAATGCCCAGTTGAATTAGAGGCATATGTAAACAACTTACAGCCGCATTACTGAATTTAGTAAAAGTGTAACTATACTGTAACTATACGTAAACAAGAACTATATATGTAGAGAGATCATGAGTAAAAGTGGAAATATGCTGTAACTATACGTAAACCAGAACTACATATGTAGACAAATTTAGAAAGACTATAAGTGTGATCTGATTATACGCACAGGAACTGTATATATGTAGAGAGATCATAAGTAAAAGTGGAAATATGCTGTAACTATACGTACACAAGAACTACATATGTAGAGATCATGTATTTAGTAAAAGTGGAAATATGCTGTAACTATACGTAAACAAGAACTACATATGTAGAGATCATGCATTTAGTAAAAGTGGAAATATGCTGTAACTATACGTAAACAAGAACTACATATGTAGAGATCATGCATTTAGTAAAAGTGGAAATATGCTGTAACTATACGTAAACAAGAACTACATATGTAGAGATCATGTATTTAGTAAAAGTGGAAATATGCTGTAACTATACGTAAACAAGAACTACATATGTAGAGATCATGCACTTAGTAAAAGTGGAAATATGCTGTAACTATACGTAAACAAGAACTACATATGTAGAGATCATGTATTTAGTAAAAGTGGAAATGTTCTCTAACTATACACACACCAAACAATTACTGTATGTTTTGAGAGATAATGAATTTAGTAAGACTAAAAATATGCTCTGATTATACAAACAGAAACTATGTAGTAGAGAGATCATGAATTTAATAAAAGTGGAAATGGGCTCCAGCTACTATAGCTTGACATATAAATCTACATTAGTCACAAAATTTGCATTCACTGTTATTACAGTGACAGAAAACTACCAATCGACTCGTTCAGAGTTTTAATTAGGAATGAAATGACCCCAAAATAAGGTTGAATGAATTCACAGAAATAACAAGAAAAAGCAACTATACAGTTTACAACTTTGAGTTTTTCCTTTCTTCGTTGATTAAGAATATATGACTATACTATCTTACAACTTTGAGTTTTTCCTTTCTTCGTTGATTAAGAATATGTGACTATACTATCTTACAACTTTGAGTTTTTCCTTTTTTCGTTGATTAAGAAGATGTGACTATACTATCTTACAACTTTGAGTTTTCCTTTCTTCGTTGATTAAGAATATGTGACTATACTATCTTACAACTTTGAGTTTTTCCTTTCTTCGTTGATTAAGAATATGTGACTATACTATCTTACAACTTTGAGTTTTTCCTTTCTTCGTTGATTAAGAATATGTGACTATACTATCTTACAACTTAACTAGAAATCATCACACATTTTGAGCTGCTTTAGACGACCTATTCACAATTCGCGCTTTTCCAGTTTTGCTGTTACTGGGGTTATTGAGGCTCTACTTGATGCTGGAACCAACTTCAAACTGTTGTATCATAAATAATAAAGTTATCCAGACGGAACGAGGATGAGTAAAAATTTAGAACTTACTTTTTTTTTTCAACGGATAAATTCAAAATTCACACAGGTATTAAGCTACCATGTATGATCTTATCATATTTTCATAACCGGTTGTATGGAAGTCGTTATGTAGCGATATGCAAAGCTAGTACGTAAATAATATTTATGACAGTGTCTATAACTTATCTCTCTCTCTTTTTTGTACTAAGTATAGTATTAGAAAATATAACAGTCTCTAGTGTATCTCCATAAACGTATTGATACTTCTGCCCGTACTTGGTCATCATAATATTTAACTTACTGAATATGTATACGGGTGCTTAACACTTGAAAAAAAAAAAAAAATTAACGCACCGAATCGAAAAAGGACGACTTTAAAAGTATAGGAAAAGTAAAGTATAGGAAGTATCACGTGACCATAAGTAACCAATCACTTATCATAGATTTCAGCGGTCATGTGTTTCAAATCTAATATCAAAGCAAAAAAAAAAAAGAAGTATAGATTATTAAATATTTTATAAGCGTGTTGAAGCCATTACAAAGCCTTATTCCATTTTCTATATAATTTAATTCTTTAGAAACCGTTTAGTGTTAAACAGAGTGTGCTGTATATCGTTATTAAACTTACACTCGTATGAAACACTTAACAATCGAAAAAAAAACGTTTTAGAGAATATACAAACCAAGTCTAGCAAAACAACTATTTATTTAATACTATATTTTCTTAGAAAACATTTATTTAATACCAACTGTAACAAATCTATTTAATTTCTTCAAAAGTTCTATTAAAATCTACACTACGTTTTAGTTTTCTTCAAACAATCAGATTTTAAATTTAATTTCCTGTAAGGGTTTCAAATAGTGATATAAGTTCAGCTATGACTCATTTTTCTATATTATACACCAGATACCACATAATGCATGCTCTTTGTGAAACGAATAAGTACATTTTCATGAACTTAACCTATCAAAACCTTTCCACTTCCAAACATATAGACTTAATACACAAATATACATAAATTTAGTTTTTCGATCATTCCAGCACTCAAAATTTAATTGGATACTTTTCTTTCAGCAGTATCCCATGATAAATTTTAATTAGTTTAATTAAATATTCTACTTCAAACCCCTAACGATTAATTTTAGGAATATTTAGAGTTGACAGGTGGAAAGTACCAGGTGATTTTTCAAATGCTTGAATTGAATTTTTTAGGGCTTATCTCCAGTTTAGTTATAACCGGAGAACGTGCGTACAAATTAATTGTTTATCTTGTAATCTGTACACTGCATATTGACTCACTACACTCTGGATCTCAGATAGTTGCTGACTCTTTTTAAAACATAACCATATGACTGAGATAATGTATAAAAATGAATACCTACATACAAAAATGAATAATCACACATATATGTATACAGTCTGTCTGTATATATGTTTGTGTAATTATTGTCATTAACTACTGATAGAAGCAAGCTAACTAAAATTAGCCCAGTAATTAATATAACTAATTCAATATGACGCTCTAACTAAGAGAATTCAATATCATAGAACAATAATTTATAATTATTAGAATGCCTTGGTTGGGCGCCTTTGTTATTAGAGGTGTTCTTGGCCGAGTTCACTTAATTTTGTTGTAGAAGAATGTTTTTAAACAACGATAGTTAATACGCAAGTCAACAGTGAAATGTGATGTAATTTTCGTGTTTGTATTTTGTTTAGAAGGATAAAGCTTTAAGTATTCCTAATTTTTTGTTTAAACCATTGTTTGTTTATTTTTTGGTTACTAAGCACAAAAATTGCACAATGGGTTATCTGTATTACGCTCATCGCGAGTATTGAATACCGAGTTTTAGTGTTTTAAGACCTCAGTCTTACTGTTGAGCCACTGGAGGCTTGAACCATTGTCCGTTACATTTCAGTAGGTAACTATCAAGTTATAGCAACCTAAATATTGTTAGGATAATATCACTTAACAACAAGTCATGTTTAATAGTAAATTGTTAAAATTAATTATTTTACAATTGCAGACAACAATTAAATTAACAAAATGTACTTTATATTCACCATTGTTTGGAAGTTATCAAACATTTAAATTTAGTAAACTCAGTTTTTATCTTTTCGACAAAACATTGGGCATGGCCAGGTGATTAGTGCGCTCGAATTGTAGTATGAGGGTCGCGGGTTTGAATCTCCGTCCCCCAACCATTCTCGCATTTTTAGCCGTGGGAGCGTTATAATGTGACAATCAATCCCATTATTCGTTGGTAAAAAATTAGCCCAAGAGTTGGCGGTGAGTGGAAATGACTAGCTGCCTGCCCTTTAATCTTTCACTGCTAAATTAGTGCCAGCTAGCGCAGATATCGCTCGTGTAGCTTTGCGCAAAATTCAAACCAATTAATTTGAACTGTTAATATTTGTACAGTTGCTCACGAAGCTGGTAAATCTGAGTTATGAAGATTTGGAAAAATTAAACAATCGTGTTTCTGTTATATATATGTTTGATCATCTTTACAATGAGTAGTGACTACAGTTTTCTAACAAACATAAACTTCCAAATTCAACTTTTATACTCCACCTGACGAAATCTGGTCTTGATGTAAAGGCCTTATCGGCATTACATATGGAAGAATGTACTGTGATTGACATATTATAACATTTTTCTTTGCTTTCACTCATGTTTGTTTGTTACGGTTTTTGCGCAAAGCTACATGAGGGCTATCTGCGCTAGCCGTCCCTAATTT
>NW_013665667.1:1064993-1067905 GCF_000517525.1 Limulus polyphemus | reverse complement strand
GTCGAGCGCCCTAACCACCTGGCCATGCAGGGCCTCTTTCACTCATAAGCTCTTAGAATAGTTATCATTATATCTTTAGGTTTGTGAGTTTGCAAATAAAATATTATTTACATTCCCAGGTCAATTTTGCTCAACTTTTGTCTTTTAACACGCGCTGCAAATAACTAATGCTTGGAGATGTTGAATAGTTTTCTGTAAACACTTCTACGAATTGACCTGTTATGACAGAAGCACACACGGTGGCGCGTCAGTCGATACTGGATAGCTATCTCCAGAGGCAATAAGAGCAAAGGAATATGGATAGAATAAACATACATTCGTATTGTATTGTTTGTAATTAAGCACAAAGCTACACAATGGGCTATCTGTACTCTGCCCACCACGGATATCGAAACCCGTATTCTAGCGTTGTAAGTCCGCAAACATACCGCTGTGCCACCTGGGGCAACATACATTCCATAGAAAATATAGCCCATCAATTAGCATATGGTTTGATATTAGATCAACAGTCGTTATAAATCATAAAGAAAAAAATGGACATAATAAACCTAAATTTAATACAAGTTGAAGTGCACAGTCTTTAGAACCAGTGTTATAAAACGAATACGAAAAAACAAGACCCATTCCAAAAAACAAATATATATATATATATATATATAGGAGGCGTATCGGTTGATATTGAATGAACAACAATTAGGAACTTAAAGATAAGATCAGAATACACCGAACCTCAAATGGTAGCGAATAGATTGACAGAGAATTGACAGTTCTTTGAAACAAAAATACTTGATACATAAACCTTTGAGGTTTCGATGTCATTGTTTTCGACATTTCTTTCAGTAAGATGCTTTTATTGCGCTTTGATTATTTGGACAGGTTCTACAATTGTTGTTCTAATTGGATTCTACAATTGTTGTTCTAATTGGATTCTACAATTGTTGTTCTAATTGGATTCTACAATTCTTGTTCTAATTGGATTCTACAATTGTTGTTCTAATTGGATTCTACAATTCTTGTTCTAATTGGATTCTACAATTCTTGTTCTAATTGTCTTACTGCATTTATCTCCTAGAATTGAGAATAGCAGAAACCTGTAAAGAGTTATATAAATTTTTGAACCATATTAATAAGAAATTAATTCAAAAGTAATTCAACTAAAAGATCGTAATCGTAAACACCCTTGATGTATCCTAAATCTCTGGACATATATGATTCAGCTATTGGCTTGTGTTGCTTTGTTTTATGTAGGTGAAGAATGTATCTTTTGGGGTGTAGAATGAGTAAGTTTTAGTCTTTGGTTCTCAAAACTAGTTTTAAGAATATTATTTGAGACGAGATTCTTTTCTTTCTTTTTCGTGAGCTTTGCTAATTATGAAATAACTGTATAGCTGCTGAAAAAAAACGCTTATAAATATAAAACCGTTAAGGTAAACTAATAATGACCTATCTTATTTTCAGACAATTCAAGACCATGATGGTATATTATTTATATCGAAACCTGTGCATTTTTATGGTATGATCAATAATAAATCTCCAAATAACTGTAAGCCCTTTTTTCGTTTTGAGGAGAGGAATATTTCATCAAGTTTTATTATTTAATATTTTAAATGCATGCTATACACCGAGCTAGACATAAAAATTTGTATTAACTTCGTAAAGGTTGAATTTCAAACGTACATCTATCTGTAGTCTTTGTTTATAGTTCTGTTACAGAAGTCTTGTCGAGGAGGTTTCCAACTAGATAAGAACTGTCTAAATGTTGACCCTTCTGTCGCTTGAAATTTACTATCAGGATTTGATTTGTTTGTATACTGTTTCCATTGTAGATAACTATTTGAAATATAGTGTGTGTGTGTGTGGGTTACAAAAGTTTATTGGCTTAGGAAAAATATGTTGGTCCATTTATTATACATAGTTAAAGGTCACGAGACAGTAAGATGTGTATGTTTCTAGTGTTATGAGTTTCGTTTCTAGTTTTACAGTTTTTCAAGTAAACAGTAAATGTCTGATCACAAGATATTATGTTCTGATTTACAAGTACTATATTTCTTCTCTTCGCTTTGTATTAGATATAACCTGGTTAACTAATAAATAATTTTGAGTCAACTCCAAAACATAGACTTAGGATCAGTTTTTTAACAAATCATTTTTCCGATACTTTCTTCAGATGAGAAGTTTTCTTTAGTGTAATAGTTTTGTTTTCTTTATACTGTCAGCCTTTATAACTTCCCCAAACACCAGCAAGGTGCTTAAACATAAAATTTCACACACAAAAAAACTTTTATTTCAACACTTCTCTATGCACAGGAAGCGAGCGTGCGTGACGGCTACACTCTAATTTGGAGACAAAGTGAAGGTTTTCACCCATTTCGACAATTGATGTCTGACATCCCATCCATCATAAAACAAATGACTACGATAAATCATTGCTATTGCACGAGATACAGCGCCGACTCGTGTCTCAAGCATCATTAAAGTGATCGTGTAGTATGAAATGGATTTCAGCAGCATTAAACTTGGCAGAAGGAAGAAAAATGGGCTGTGAAATGTGATTAGTATGGAATGATGGATGCGCAGAATAGTCAGGGACGTTGGCGGACGTGTATACATATTAAATGTGGGAGTCATATGAACAATACCTAGTTTACGTGACCGGTAAAACGAAACAATATGTTACTGACATCTTGAAGTCGGTAGTACTTAGTTACATTATAGGAAATTCCTGTCAATTACCAAACATGGAACTCAACTCGTATCGTACGAATTTAAAGCTTTGTTCACAGTATATAGAAGTATAGATCAAAACCGTCTGGTCATTTATCTACCGGGCCCGGCATCACCAGGTGGTTAAGGCACTCGACTCGGAATCTGAGGGTCGCGGGTTCGAATCCCCGTCACACCAAACATGCTCG
>NW_013665667.1:1059947-1064675 GCF_000517525.1 Limulus polyphemus | reverse complement strand
TTCCCTCTAGTCTTACACTGCTAAATTAGGGACGGCTATCGCAGATAGCCCTCGTGTAGCTTTGCGCGAAATTCAAAACAAACAAACAAACATTTATGTACCAAGATTTTATTTTCGGAATATGGTACTTCAGAGAACATAAGAGATATTCTATATAAAACACAAATATTTATATTCTGATAATTTTTTGTAAGTTGATATTTTCTCTTAGATCACCTGTTGACTTACTACCAATGAATTTAGACTTTAAATATAGCACTGAAAATAAAATTTAAAAAAAGTTCAATGTTTTGTAGTTAAATTGTTTTTTAAACATGAATATTCGCAAATAGAAAGTGGTCAGAGAAACTATAGAGTGGTCGTCGTGAATCAGTATGGTGGAAAGAGTCGCATTTCGCAAAAAGAACTACCTAGTAATGAAGGATAGATGTGATCAGTCGGCAGAAAACGTTATAGAGGTTCTTATTCCATTCTTCTAACGTCACTTGGTGGGTTAAGACTTTGACGTTGCTCAATGTCCAAGGAAGTCCTAGAAGTGCTTTATAGGACTTAAATCAGGATTGCTTGTTGTCTGATTTTAATATTTCTGTGGTTTCTTGTTCAAAGTATACTTGGTTATAATCCTAACATTTTGATACTGAGAATAATTTTACATCAAGGTAAAACCTGGTTCAATTACACCAGCAAAACATTGTACAAATAGGTCCAGATGGGTCAGTATAATGTGTCGTCCCCTCATAAGCACACTAAAATGTGTACTTTTATTCATAATGGTGCTTTTGAACGACCATCGAAACGGTAATGTTCATCAATATTGCACTGAGCATGTATGCTTTATCTCTGGCTCTTCAAATACAGCTTCATTAGTTGTTGGTTAAGACTCGGGGTAATAATGGCGTTCTGATGATGTCAAAAAAAAAGTCCAAACACATTGTTAAGTTACCTTCTCGACCTTAAACTATAGTCATCAACTATTTCCTTTACTTTTTGTTTATTAATAATTACTCCAACAGCTGTCTGTCTCATGGAGCCCAAGTTGAATTATTGGGTAATTGACAGGCGACTTCTAATGGCCTAGTTGTGCAGACAGCAACCTCATGTAGCATAAGAGACCTACCACGACCTTTTCCAGACACTAACAATTGTCTGATAGTGTGTTCACAACCATCCCACTGTGGACCTGAATACACTAAAATGAGCTATTAGTTTATCTACTTTCCAACAGTTTGAATTTCCATTTAAAAAACTTTTCAAACAGAGGTTTGGCATAGCCTGGCGGTTAAGGCGTTCGACTCGCAATCTGAGAGTTCGAATTTCCGTCACCGAACATGCTTGCCCTTTCAGCCTTGGGAGCGTAATAATGTGATGGTAAATCCCAATATTTGTGGGTAAAAGAGTAGCCCAAGAGTTGGCAGTGGGTGGTGTAGACTAGCTGCCTTCCCTTCACTCTATCACTGCTAAATGAGGGACAGCTAGCACAGATAGCCTTAGTGTAACTTTGCGCGAAATTCAAACCAAACCAATCCTTTAAACAGGTAACAAACTCACACTATTACAATAAGTAAAACATCAAATCAGCAAATGATCAAATCTCAAATCAAAAATAGAGGTACCGTCTTCCATATCGGGTAACATGGGCAACGTACCCCGAAACAGTCGTGAATCCTCACAGTAAGACACGTCCAACGTTTACATAACTAATCGATTTTTTTTTAAATGCTTTCTGATGTAATACGCCGGCTTGTTCTAAATATCTGCACCATTAATATGTTGATCAAGTGGAGCTATTGATTTTCTCGTAATTTCTAATTCAAACTCTTTTCATTTTCAAGTTTATGGGCGTATAAAGTGTAAAAATTACGATTTGGTGTAATATGGAATAAACAAGTTTTTAAAACTCGACTCAGCAAAATTTCGGGTTCATGATACTTTCTCATTGTTCTGAATTTGAAGATTACTGAGCTGACAAAGTGTTTTTGTTCAAAAATCACGAGATGATCCGTTACTTGTTGCAAATTCTCACTTTTACTTTGTGATAAAGAACTCTGAATCACGACAAACATTTTTTTGTTACTATGTTAAGAAGTTTGTGTAACGTTGGAAACTACGTAAGAAAAGATATGAGCATACTCTAATTTATCAATTTTATTAGCTTAAAAACTTTGGAACATAACTGCATTACAGAACATCAGGAAGTTTCCTGATTTTCAGAAATATTGTACTATATAAAAATGTGTGTGTGTGTGCGTTTAAAAAATCATTTTGACGCCTGTACTTTCTCTGTAATGCCATATATACCTCTTGCTAACACATATATCTTACTTCCTTTCATAGAAAGTGACAGGTCTACTACAGTGGCCATCAGTCTTCATTGTTCAGTGACCCATTTGTTTTCACACCAGTTTGATATTGATTGTTCCATTAGATATATATTTCTTGTTGCACCACGACCTGTGTTAATCTTTGTCTTGCTAGATTATGTTCATTCTCAATAAAACGGAAGCTTTTAACGCAGCAAGTGATGGCGTTCGTCCATCAGCTTGTCTTGAACCGACTTTTGTGTCGGTTGTAATTGACAAACTGCTCATTCAACCACCAGAAATACACCCGTTTCTACAGATTACTAGCGCTTTGAAACTTTCATGTTAACTTTCACTATTGCCATGGCAGTTGTTCTCCTGGTTTTAATATCTCGAATGCAATAATAAGAATGGAACTGGAATTTTCAACTTGAACGACACCTTATGCAATACGTAGGCTAAATGGACAGGTCAGAGCTAGGGCTAAGGTATAGCCTCACCCTACCTTTGAACTATTGGCCAAAAGGAAGGCCACCGACTAGCAACACCCGTCACTACAAGGACTTTCTTTGTCCGCCTCTTTGAACTAATTAATGGGATTATTTGCTTTATAACGCTTTCACAGTTAAAAATGCTGAGCATTTTAAGCGATATCACGTCTCTCAAGCTCCAGATCCTTCAATCTGCAGCCTAATCATTAGGCCACACTCAGTCATTAATAAGAATACAAAGATATTTATAGTCAAATCAAGCTCGACTTAAAGCGTTTGTTTGTGTGTGTCTGTATTTTTCACATTTTTATTAACTAGTGTGCGTGTAAAAATAACATTACAGATCTGTCTCTAATTACTCACTATACTTACTGCCCAGATCTTTCGTTCAATGTTAGAGTTCGTGGACGTACGATCAAGAGTTCATTTGGAATATATATATATATATATATATGCTAAAACAAACAAACAACAAGCCTAATGTTGCGGGTGTTAAACACCAAAAGCTGGCAAAGCAACTGAGACCATTAAACCTAATATTCGTGATAGAATCATTCATGTTTAACTTCAAGTTTTTCTCACAAGTCCATTACTTTCTTCATCAAGGATTTCAATTTAAAAGTGGATGAATATAAGTGTATATAATCAGTAATTAGTTTCCAAATCTGAGGCATATTACAACAGGTTTGTCAGATCAGTAAAGCACAACTCAAGTTAAGCTTGGCTTTTGTCACAAATATTATGCCTACTGTTTTCACTTCTTCATCAATGGACTAACGTTATACTTTAAGCTAAGTGGAGCGACTTTAAACCTGATATTTAATCATCAGTATTCTATTACTTGGCATTGGATTTTTTAGCTATGCACGTAAACTGTAATTCTTGTGTAGTTAAGACTGTAATTACGTTTTTACAGGATATTTACTTATTTATCAAAGTTTTTTTCATCTGGTTTTTGTTGTTGTTGTCGTTGTTTTACTCAGCCTTATGTTTTTTACAGTTCATAACAATATATGACGTCTCTGTCTAAAAGCCTTTTTTTTTCTTCAGAGATTTCACCGTGAGGAACATAAGTTGAAGAATTATAATGATCACCTTATCCACACACACACTTTATCTTCAACAGTTAGATAGCTCCCCAGTCACTAACTTCATATTTGCAATCAGATGTCATTGACATAAAACAGTGCTAAAATTCTGGGTCCTCGCGGTAGGCACAGCACAGATAACACATTGTGCAACTCTGCGCTTAACAACAAATAAACAATCATTACGTACCAATATGTCAATCTGTTGTGATCGACCTGTGTGAGATCAAAGCTTTCCTCTCACAAGTCAGATGTTAACTCAGTAAATCCTGTTTATTTTATATTTCACATATTAACATCTGTTCTTTAATGATGACTGTATTATTGGATAGTAGCAACTTCAATGACTAAAAGAGTCCAATGTACATGTAGTTTGGATAAAACAAAACAATCCAAGTTGTAGAGACAATTGTCCCCTTTTACCATCCGCAATCACAAGCATTTGAAAATCAAATTTTCAGGGGATTAACGTTGCTTGATGAGAGCATGAGTTAAACATAAATAAATTAGCACAAAGAAACGAGTGTTAACCTTTCACACCTCTTAAAACCTATTCTCAAACTATCCAAATAAACCAAACCTGAAAGACAGCATAAACTATCTTTACTTCGTCATTTTTACCAATGTATTTATGCATTTTATCAAAGTGATTTGCAATCCGATATTTTAATCGTTAGGTTATATTTTTGTTTTTCCTTAATCAGCTATTAGTCTGTTGCTATAAAATTAATTTGATTTGTTATCATAGTCATATATATAGTTATATAGAGCTAAATCGTTGTTTTGATTTGTTATCATAGTCATATATATAGTTATATAGAGCTCAATCGTTGTTAAAATATTGATTGG
>NW_013665667.1:1054217-1059093 GCF_000517525.1 Limulus polyphemus | reverse complement strand
GGTCCTATCTCTTCAGATATCTCTCTTGCTAAGATATCCTCACTGTTTTGTGGGTCCTATCTCTTCAGATATCTCTCTTGCTAAGATATCCTCACTGTTTTGTGGGCCCTATCTCTTCAGATATCTCTCTTGCTAAGATACATTCTACCTTTTTCATTTTATTTGTTAGTTATATTTCTCTCATTTTATGTAGGACGCTTTTTATTTTTGACCTAGTTGTAGGGAATTAAAAAATTGTCCGAGATGCTGTTGAGTTACTCTGTCTTTCTTAGGGATGTGTAAATTAGTATAACTGTTGCATTATATTTGTAAAAATATAAATACTCCATATATAGCATACATTGTATGATATATATGAAGAGGGGGCCCTGGGCAAGAGAGCAAAAGAAAGTGTAACTTGTTATATTCGATAAGCAATATTACACGCTTTAGTAACACACACACAAATATATATATTCGTTGTAATGAATGTTTTCCCTCCATTCTTTGTAAGTTGGCTGATGGATAAGTCTACTTTTGTAGCCTGTCCAACTTGTTGCCAGTCCATGGATATACCTCCTTTAACTGTTGACGATAAATCATCGTTTTGAATCTGTAGCAAGCGAGTAAGTTTATATACAACTATAAGCTTGTGTGTGTTTCGCAGTACAGTCGGCGTTTTGGTTTAGAGCGGGTTGATTTACAGAGTTGAGTGTCCTGAGACGATAAAATGCACTTGTCAACTTGATGCGTCCTAGTAAGGGCGGATAAACGTCATCTCCTGGTTACATGCAACGCGAAGCTGCACAGAGGCCATCTGTTTGCAGTTGTTGAAATGACTGTTAGGGCGTTAGTTCCGCTCAACTTGCTGCTGAACTAATTCTTATTCCGCCCTTCATGAGTTTGAATATTATCTACAAAATTTACGACACTGTGCCACAAACAGGTGACATGTTGGAATAACAAAAAAAGGGTGTGTGTGTGGTTTCACGTTTTGTTTCATACGAATAAGCAAGATGACATTATGTAGTAATGTAAACATTCATAGATTTATTAATAAAAAGTACCATAAGTAAATAACCACATTCTCAAATCCCTATATGCTAGTCATATAACCATTTTTGATTAGATGGGATTTTTTACTAACATTTTTGTCTCGTTACATTACGAGCTTGAGCTCCCACACGTTAACCAAATCTTTGAGTAACAAAGATAAATTTCTTCCACTTACTCCAAACAACTTCTTAAGGTTCTTCTGTACAGTAATTGTGTAGATAACAGTTGCCATGACAAAAATGATTCCTCACAAATGATTCACTTGTCTTTAATATGTATATTTGTTCTGTGTACGTGACTAGTCATTTAGTATAATATTTTCCTGTTTGTAGATTAATAATAGTAAAACATTGGGAAATTAAATAATTATCTAGTGGAAAATAAAACAGATACTGCATTTCTCCAACACTTAACACTCAACAGATTTTGATGTTGAATAAGAGTTTTTAGGTTGCGCGCAGCTTAAACGAGAATATATGCAAAGTTATCTTTTTTTGTACGTGTTTAACTCAAAAGAACATTGCCTTTATTGACATTTTTTACTATAAAAATCAGATATTGTACTTATCTTTAGCGTATTTTTAGCTTAGGTGGACATCTGTGAGCGACATTTTTTATATCAAAGTTTACTGGCGTATATATTCTTATGTAGGGTTTGCCAAGCTAGCATATACGGACGATCATTATTGTGCTTATTGACATTTTCACTCACGTTGGAGATATGTGGAAGGAAGTGTTCTTTAAAAGCTGCTGAGGATCTCTCTCTGGGAGACCGACTTTATTAAGCTAGTAAAGTTGAAAATAATCTAGAATTAAATTGATCTTTAGTAGAAATTTATGGGTTCCTAAGAGTGGACGAATTTCTTAATAGAAAGCTGTGGGGAATTATGCATTTAGAATCTTTTCTTGTTAGACAGCGACGAAAACCCATTTAATCAAAACAAAGGTTAAAATCAGTGTTATTTATTCCAACTTGCTCCTAAATGTAAACTATTCGGTATTTGGGAAAGAGGTACTATCAGGCCTTGTTTAGAATTGATTAAGAGCTAATACTCATTATATAATTTTTCTGTAACGTTCTTGTAATGGGTAATATTTTGGGGTTTACATAGCATTAGAATGTTTGTATAAACTGTTCTTATCCAAGCTGTCATGTTTGGTAACGTAGATGCTAAGTTGTTGTTCAGAAACAGCTCATAACAATTTTTAGCGTTTCATTTATTACTCTGCATAGTGTATTTAATTTAGTTTTGTCAATATATTTAAATCTATTAAACTATATACGATCGTTTTCTCGGTCTTAAACTGAACTAATAAAACCTGGTATTGACCAAACCTAACTCAGCCGTTCATAGAATTGAAGTAATTATTCAGTAGGAGTTAAGTCGTTTTATATAGTTCATAGTCGTTTTATTTCTACACAAATAAACTATCTTTCAAATAATTTTACTGTTAAAAAAATAATAATAAACATCTGTACATTTCCGATAGTCAAGATTTTCACTCAGCAGTTTTAAATTCGGTGGATGATGCTAAAGCCTAAAATATATATGAAAACATTATATTAAATTTAAATAGCATGATGCTGCAGTTACGATCTGTTTGGGGGGCTGCCTAACCCTCGATATATAATTCTTGGACAGCGTTTAAAAATATAATTCTGTATATAAAGTACAAAAAATGTCCACACGTAGCAATATTATTAAAAGACTAAATACAGCAGAAAGACAGAGGTTGATGGGATAGACCTGTTTACCTAGCTACAGTATTGAAAGAAGCGACCACTAGGATCATGAACGTGCTCGTGAGTAAATGAGCTGTACGAGTTGGGTAAAGGAGTGACTGTTCAGCAGAGGTGAGGGGAAAGTATGTTATGATAAGTTAATGTTCCGTGGCAGAGCACAATGTACCTGATTGATGATGTGTCAACGGAAACTTTTCCTGTTTCTGATGATTTTCTCCATCAATGTAATCTCTTCTACCGCTTATAGACTCCAACGACATGGCGGCCCAAATTACCCGGACCCCCGACTGCTTTAGCTCTAAAAGGGTTTGGTAAAAATCTCAGATCTAGTTGACTGAGGTCTGAGGTTGAAGTTATTCTGTTAAAGTTATACTCTGTTTGCCGCTTTTTGTCGTGCTGTTCGCTTCATTTTGGTTTCATTTACAAAAGATTCAAGGGAAGATCTTTTGTAGCGCAGTTCACTAATAGATGGATTCTCGTACCGAACTTAAACTTCCACGAAAACGCGTTATAAAATCAGTAGATTTAAATGAACAACAAAAAAAATCATTGAATCAGTTATTTTCCTGAACATTTATAAAACAACTTAGCTGCATCGGGGAAATTCCTATAAGACTTATAAAACAAACTGGAATAATCAATTTTCAAATTAATTTATAAAACAGGGTATGTGAGTCGTCGGATATTCAAGAATTATTTAAAAAAAGTCTCTGGATCAACGGATTTCTCAAACATTTCGTAGAACCACTTGACTGAATCAGTGAATTTTAATATAAATAACGATACATATCTAATACCTATCTATCATAGAGTTAGTGCATACTTATTACATTTTTATACAAGTAGCTATAGATCACCATACCATAAAAATAATGAATAATACAGTTTGTTTTAATATAATACATTTTATGGAGTCATAGTGATTGGATCAATGGATTTCGTTCAAAATAAAATAAGAAATAAAGGTTTATATACTGACAAAAAACTGCTTTCAGAGAAAACTTTTAATTAATTTTTTACTATCCATCCCCTCGCCTTTCATTCCCGCAATTCACTACATTCTTAACTAAATGACTTTCATTAGAGAGCTAAACAAGTGAAAATATCTGAAACGATACTCTCGTTTTATCTTTTAACGTGAATGTCATGCCTTTGTTTTTGTAGCCTCAACAAAGTTTGTAGCCAGGATTTAGTTGTTTTATTAAATCAGATAAAAAAGTAAACTTAACGTAGCCAGGATTTAGTTGTTTTATTAAATCAGATAAAAAAACTAAACTTAACGGTAACTATAAAGAGAAGACATACGAATTTATACTTGCCAGTTTTATTCTTCGATCTCAAATTTCGAGTAGAGAATAATGCTATGTTTTAACTTTTTCCTCTTTTTTTTATACTATAGGAGGTGAAGAATAACCAAGGTTACCGAACTGTTGCTTACATCTGATTTTTATAATAAACTTGACATTTACAATTTAATTTTGTGAAGAACTGGAGAGAGAGAGATTGTTTATATATATATCAAACAACATTATCTATTTTTCTACCTTGAAACTTGTACCCTGATGTTGCATTGTTCTGTTGCTTTGAGACTTAATTTCGTATATATATAACAAATAGTACACAACAGTTATTTTAATTTGAACATCTAAAGGAAAGAGAGCGTAACTAAATAATGAGAAATCTTTATCTTGGACGAGTCGTTAAAGCATTCTCAGCAACTACGCCTTTTACGTAGAATCTGAGAAAACATTACACAGGCCTGCGATGGATTTATTGTCTTGACATTTATACATGTTCTATAGTAATTCCTGTACGCTGAAACCGAAAATGATATCCATTTTTCTCCATTACGTACAAATTTTTTCACAAAACGTCATAACGCAATACATAAAAGAAAGACCATAACACGTAGTTTTGAGATTAAAAAACGTAGATTTCACCAAGAAATCAGTATGAATAAGAATACATAATCGTTTGACATCAATGTTCTTCCCTTTTCTTCAGTTTGTTTGTATTTTTGTTAACAAACATAATAAAAAATATTCATCGTGTTAAACGAAATAATAATTTGATCCAAGTAAGAGTTTTTTCCCCGAT
>NW_013665667.1:1043591-1054147 GCF_000517525.1 Limulus polyphemus | reverse complement strand
CAGTATGGAATTTTATGAATAATAACTAGCTGATATATATTTCTTGGTACAATACCTGCTGATTTTAATTAATTCAAACATTTATGTTTAAAACTCACAATTACTTAAGATCTTTTTTTTTTTCAATCTGACAGAGTTAAACAGCATTTTTGAAAATTTTGTAATGTCTAAACATCTAAGCTAAATGTAATACCTTTAATAATTAAAAACTAAAAATTAATTTTGATAGTAAGAAATTGTTAAAAAATTCAGCTAAGAAACGTACTTTAGGTTATGAATATTAAGTGGTATTTAATGTTATATATTCATGTAAACCAATTGATTTTGTTTCTTTTTTTTCCTTACTTTTACAAATAACGTTATTGGTAAACTTTCTGTTAGAAAAGTCACTAATTTTACAAAAAAGAAACAACAACAACAACAACAAAATAACAAAAAAAAACATAGCAAAACAAAAATTATAACTTAAAGACATTACAGCTGTATTATGAAAAGCTTCATTTATGGCATATAGAACTAATATTTTAAGTTTCATAATGTAATAACTCCTACAGTGACTTGTTGTTTCTAATATGGTGATTGAAACTCATCCAAATAGATGAATAAAAAAATGTAATTTTTCTCTCAAAGTAATTATTATGTAAAGGAACAGAAGTTTGGTCTACAACATATCGTAAGTTATAGCAATTACAACTTACACTTTTTTTAACTTACAAAAACGAGAATCAGAAATAAAAGGATGTTCGAAATTTAAAGCTGAACGTGTGGCGCATCTTTGCTGTTACAAGTTATTTAATTTTTAGCGAGTTAAAAATTTCCAGTCCGGCATCTTGTGTCTTTTAGAAGGGCAAATGACATCATTAAGTTTTTAAAAATTCTGTCAGATACCTTCCCCCTCAACTAAAATACAAAATACAACTATAGCTGAGATGTTTTCAGGTTTAGAATTTTGTTTTGATGTATATTGTAATAACATTTTGTGAATGAATTAATAAAAACAAACCCAAACTGCAAACCATAATTTCAATTTTGTTGATAAAATCATATCCAAAATGCTAATTATAATTTCAATTTTGTTAACCTATTCAAGATATGGAGATGCCCTTGAATTATGGTTTGTTATTTTGCTTTTATTTCTTCAGTATTAACATCCTTTAATATTTCTGCTACAGGCAGGCGATCCCTGTAATGGACAAAGTATTGGGTTAAAATTACAGCTAATTGCAGTTTGAAATAGGTGCACCCCCAATGGCACAACGGTATGTCTGTGCACTTACAACGCTAGAAACCGGGTTTCGATACACGTGTTGAGCAGAGCACAGATAGCCGATTGAGTAGCTTTGTGCTTAACTTCAGAAAAGAAAAAAGAACTAGATGTATGTGTGTGTGTTAACAAATACTAAGCCTAAAATTAATGTGTATCTAATCTATAAAAATATAAGGGCGTGTCTGTGAAACGTTGGTTATATAATAGAAAATAATTCAGATACGATTTGAAATTGGATCGGTATTTTTACTTTCATGATAAATTTTATGCACTTTCTAAAATATATCAGCCTAATAACCCGTGAGAAGCCGGGTTCTTTCGCTAGTTTATAATAATAAAATGGTGTGTCTGTGGGTCTGTGTGTGTGATCGCCATAACTCCAAGAGAAAATAACCTAAAAACCTGAAATTTTGTACATATACTCAGTGGACCATGAGGGTGTGCACCTGGGTATTATTACTTATCCACGTGCGTGCGCAAGGTAGGGAGAAACCGCATAGAAAATAACATGTGATCGCCATATCTACAAGAGGAAAGAGCCTAGAAACCTGAAATTTTCCATCCATACTAAGTGGACCCTGAGGGTGTGCACCTGGGTATTACTTATTCATTTACGTGCGCATCTTTTTAATGAGACAAGCTAGTAAATAACCACATAGAAAAGAAGTGGTTTCTTATGTTACAAATAGAAATCGCAAAAAGTCAGACACGCACGTTATTTTTGTGCGCTCATGCGCGTGTTCACGTGTATGTCTCTAGCAGCCATAGCTTCAAGAGAAAAGAATCTAGAAACCTGAAATTTTGCACCCGTACTAAGTGAGCCCCGAGGGTGTGCAACAGTTAGTATTATTTGTTCACGTGCGTGCGCGCATGAGCATCTTTTTATGATGCAATCTAGCGAAAAACCACATAGAAAAGAAGTGGTTACTTATATAAAAAGATCTAATATATATAGAAAAGTCAGTGTGTTTTGGTAAGAATGCGTTCCAACAATAGATTTTATGTCATGTTGCTAAGCAACAAAAGTATAACCTTATATTGTTTTTTGTCTATGTAATAAAAGTATAAAATGCAATGTATAAACTACAAAACTAGAAACAGTATTTGCTGATTTATTAACAATGATTCTCCGTTGATTAAAGCGGTTTGAATAATACACACACTGACATTGTCATTTATAATATATCAACCGAATAACCCGTGCGAAGCCGGATACTTTCGCTTGTACTATAAGATAAAATGATAACAGATTTAAAATATATTTAACATTTTTGTTAAGTTAAACTTAATAGACTTCCTCGGTTGTTTAATTTTCAGTACTTCAAGATTTAGTTTAAAACAGGTAAGATATCCAATGAAATAACTTTTCATTCAGTAATAAAATTTGCTTTCTTCATTTATTTCTCTGTCCCTAAAATATCGTAAAACTACCTTATCAAAGTAGACGATTTAAATGAGCTCTTTGTTATCCTACTGGACATAAGCACGGACACACAGACACCATTACTGCTCGTTTACGTGAACCAATTATTTTGCGTCACAACAGTCTTGTCTCTGTTATCGCACAAAAACAATTAACTAATTTTTTTCAAGCGCCAGTCACTTAAAAGTGTTATTTTGTTTATTTCTGGAAGTCGTAGACTTGAATATTATATCTGGTAGCAGTGTTACTTCAATATTACTTAAACTTATAATAACAATTTATGCTAATTTAATGAAGATTTTCTAAGGCACGACGTTTATTGGACCTTTATAGAGCCTCTAGCATTTCATTCGTTGACTCGATAAAATCTCACTCGATGTTGTAAACTTAAGCAGTTAAGGGTCAAATATATATATATATATATTACTTACTATTTGCTTGTTACTTGAACTTTTAGGAATTGTGGCTTCTAAGACACGCTAGTTATTGTTGACTAATAATACGTCTCATAAGGCTATTGAGTACTACCGGTGTAGTTAAGCGTGCTTGGTTTGTAAAAAACAAACATATTGAGGTACTTGCTACCTGTATATAGCAAGGCGTTGTTGACTTAAAATACGTATTACGAGACTATAGGGTACCACCAGTACAGCTAGGTGTTGCTTATTTGTAAAAACATATATGTATATATTGATATACTTGCTATTTGTATATTGCTAAGCATTGTTGACTTAAAATACACCTTACGAAGCTACTGAATGCTACCGATATAGCTAGCTAGGTGTTGTTGAGCTAAAATACACTTTATGAGGCTGATGACTTCTTCCGGTATACCTAAACAATGTTGACTTAAAAGACACCTTACAAGGTTACTTTTTGCTTCCGATATGGCTAGACATTGTTGAATTAAAATACAGTTTACGAGCTTATCGAGTGTTACCGGTGAAGGTAGGTGTTGTTGAATTAGTAAAACACATTTGAGCTAGGTATTTTTGTTGATTTATTAAAACACATTTGGAGGCTGTTGAATGTCCTCTTTCAGGATTTCGAGCTAGACAACTCATCTATACGATAAAAGTCAAAAGCTCTCTAACTAAGGTATGGATACCATTAACGAAAGGGAACGGTTTCATGCACTACATTTTATACTGAAAAATTTTACGATAAGTGAGTACTATTTGTTGACGTGTATGTATTCAAATTAATTTTCAAGGTTTAGGCACATTTCGTGTGAACAAAAATGCTCAGAGATAAAGCCTCGAACATATCAAAACTAAATATGAAGTTAAATGTTTTATTCTAATCAAAACTTGTCACTGAGTTATATCTGTTTCCAGAAATTCCACCCCTCATCAGTAGCCCTAGACAAGGGCAAATCGACATATCAAATAACACCAATGTTCATATTCTTTAAATCCTATATAAGCTTACGTTCACTGTGATAAGTAAAAGACAACTCAAAACACCATACATATTATAGATTTCATACTGTATTCAATCGAGTCCTGAATCAAATCACTTGGCTCCAAGGTTGCTTTTTTTCTCCAAAATCTTTTAACGCTTATTTTCCAATGACACAAATTTGCTATATTGTTTTGGTATATTTATACCGAAACTATTTGTGTCTTAGTGAACTCTCCTGAAGAAGCTGTAAAGCGAAACGTTGAGTGTCTAATTAAATAAAAACAACATTTTGGTGTTATAAGGTCTAGTATTATTATGTCTTTTATACACCAATATGCACCACAGAAATTAAATATATTGTTTTGGTACTTTAAAAGAAAAATAATTCCCACTTATTATTTATTCTTTCTTTTTGTAAAGTAAAGAATAGCACGTGTACGTTGAAAGCGATTCAGACCACGTGTTATCATGCAGACGTATGTACCACATTCCTTAGAGGCTTAGATGGACCAGTTATCAGAATAGTTTAACATTATGCATTATGTCTTTATCTACATAAGTTACAACTTCAACCTTTTTTAAAAAAAATTTGCCGACCTACTATAAAACATATATTTTATCATGTTATTGCAATGAAAACTATCCTCAACATTTGATCTTTTTTCCCTCGTTCTTTCACACACTTTCTTTCCTCTGCAATTCATTATTGCTCTCGGTTCTTCATCTCCATTCGTCATTCTTTCATTTTCGCTCTCTTTCTTGTTTCCTCTACTCCCAGTCTTTCTTCTTTCTTGGATCATTGGAAAGTATGTGTGCCAGGCTGACCAGTAAGCTATGAGCAAGAAACGTGTGGTTTCTTAGATTCGAAAACATTTATTTCCATGTTTAGGGCTGACTCAAAACTATCAGAATTACATGCTCACTTGTTTTACCGGGCAGAAGATGTCGAGAATATGATAAGGGGCTCATCCCACATACGTGTAGTTTGTTATTTGAAGTTTCTTTGATAGTGTTCTAGGTTTAGGAAACAAGGCGAAAATTTTCACAGAGTAAAACACAGTATGCTTCAACTCTATACTGTGAGATATTTTTTGTAGATTGGCCCCAGCTGTTGAAGATAAAAAAATAATGCTTTTTATAGTGCACTATTGACTATTTTCGTGATACAGATTACATTACTGCTTAGCGTTTGGCAATTAAGATTGAACGTTTCAAAAGTAAAGGTTGCCTGAAGGTTTGTCTGCGGCAATTTATCCGACCATTCAGTTCTTGTGATAAGAAAAACGTTACAGATTTTATATCCAGGGGCTCGCTTGCTAACGACATGGTATGGAAGTTACTCTTTTTCCTGTATATTATAATCACCAGAGGGCAGCTAAGTTTTATACGCAACTAGTCTTTCAATTCGCGATGAAGGAGAGCTAGGAGGAGACAAAAGAAGAAATGTAATTCTTATCCAGTTGCGGTTTTCTTAGAGCACAAAGGTTTCTTCCAGCATCTGCAGAAAGTGCTGAAGAATGCTTCGTTATTTTCTAAATCGACTGATTAGTTGAGTAATAAAAGCGTTCTTTCAAATTAATTCCTAATCTTAAATTGTATTCCAGTGGAAAATCCCTTTATAAATAACGTAGACGATGTCTTGAATATAAATGCTAAGCTATGCAGACTAAGACGAGTAAGATATATTGCAATACTTGAAATAACATCTGAGCATCTTGTAACCTTCAGATGTATCTGTTTACAGTTTCTCAGTCAAATACGTTTACCAAGGAGATCTGGGCTGTTCTTGCTGTCAACTAATGGTGGGATTTCAAGATAACCCCTTGAATGTTAAGTACTCATTGATTTATTATGCTGTCCTTTAAATTACTGCTGATAAAAACCAGTTATATATCAGAGTTTTAGATGCTATTTCGATGGACGTTCCTCATATATATTTCAGACTCATGACTAATTTCGCATTCACTTCATTACCGTTTAATATACTTAATTGGACTTGAACCTTGGTTACTGACTACCGGAGAATCACCAATGACGACTTTGTTTTGACTTGTGTGAATAATAAAAGAACAAACATTTTACATAGGAATGTCATGAAACAACGTAACGGTGATTAAAATAGATATTCATGTAGTATTTCCTTGTGTTCTGGTAATCGCGAGATATTTTGTTTATTTAAAAAAAAGTATTTCGAATATCATTCAATATTGCACTAAAGGATTAAAAATTCATTATGTTTAATTGGAATACTGAATTGAAGCTGAAGGTTTCAAATAATTTCGAGGGACATATCTTTACAAGATGTACTTCGGGAATATGGCAAAGCATTAGTAAGCACAAAATAGGCTTGACACAAGTTCGGCTTCCTTTGCATATGCTAATTTTACGGTGTGATGATTCTCTGATGCATTTACTAGGGATGCTTTTACATGCATGATTTTTCTACATTGTCCCAGTGATATAAACAGATAGTTTACAAACATGGTAGTTGAAGATTTATTAGTCTGTAAACGAAGTAATTACTAGCTTGACAGTTAAAATTAAAGTATGTGTTGACCACTGCAGTGATACAGCACACAGGAAAGCCATATGAAGCCACGTTTCAAGGCGTTTATCCTACAGTGATACAGCACACAGGAAAGCCATATGAAGCCACGTTTCAAAGGCGTTTATCATAAAGCAACTTTGTATTTACTGATGATTTGTGAGAGGTATTTAACGTTACTGATGTTGAGCGAGCACAATTGCTAAGGGTTATATTTTAAGAATCTGTTGCATCACTTCAATAAGCTTAAATCACTCGTTTTCCAGGTTATTTCGAAGGTAAATAGATTTTGCTAAAATCCCCTTTTCAGTATATATTCGAATAGTAGGTCTGAAATTTAAACTTAACTTTACTTAACTCGTCCTAGAATGAAGACCTGTTTCTTGCATACAGACGAGAGTCTGATTCCATTCGCATGCTAGTGGTATGTACGTTTTCGAGGGTCGTTGTTTGAATTTGATCATTTGGGCGAGAATATTGAGTTTTATTTTTACCATGAAATTCGGGAAGGTTTTTTTTTTTTTGAAGACATGTCGTCTCATATAGATAAGGTTTTGGTTTCCTTTGTTACGTCAGGTATGTTATGTTTTCGAAGATCGTTGTTTGAATTGAATTATAACATGGTAGAGAATATCGAGGATTTATTAGTTTTTTTTTTTTTACCAGGGAAGAAAATGATCTTATTTAAATCTATTTAGATATAATTTCTTTAAAGATAAAAGTCAGTTCAATATCTTTCAGGGATTTAACTCCATGACGAAATGGCGTCGTTCTTAAGAAAGTCATACCTGTTTTTCAAAATATTTTAGTCAAATAAAAATATGAAAAATTGCGTGAAAATATCGGAGGATTAGATCTTAGATATATTTCATTCCAGTTAGTAAATCAGTGAACCAAAATATATCATTTGTTCGAACACTTAGAAACTTAGATAGTAGGTTGTGTTTAAAAGTTGGCTCATTTTAGGAATTTACTACCTACGATACTTCGGACACTTAGAACCTTAGGCAGTAGGTTGTGTTTAAAAGTTGGCTCATTTTATGAATTTACTACCTACAATACTTCGGACACTTAGAAACTTAGGCAGTAGGTTGTGTTTAAAAGTTGGCTCATTTTATGAATTTACTACCTACAATACTTCGGACACTTAGAAACTTAGGCAGTAGGTTGTGTTTAAAAGTTGGCTCATATTTATGAATTTACTACCTACAATACTTCGGACACTTAGAAACTTAGACAGTAGGTTGTGTTTAAAAGTTGGCTCATATTTGGAATTTACTACAGTGATTGTAATAGCTTGTTTATAATTAAAACAAGAATCTATATTTTCTTCATGTCATTATACTTAGTATTGCTAACAGATATCGATAAAAGAAATGTCACAAAGTATTGTTCATTAAAATTTTGACTTCTAGGTATGAAGGTGCGATACAGTTCCAACGCCTATGACTGGTAAGAACTAGACAAACATGTGTTATTATTTAATTGTTTTGTCTGTCCTGATTTCCGAGGAGTTTTTAAATCTCTCCAAAGTATGAAAAACACTACTTATGTTATTCTCAGATGCTTTAACTAATTGATTAAAATAAGATTATGTTTGCTTTCAAGTGTTCATCTGCTCATTATGTTAACAACTCAGACAAAACTTGCAGCTAGCTCTCAGTAAGAAAAAAAAGTAATGAGCCTGATGTATATTAATTATTTTTAATTTTAAATTTGAAAAACAAAATGCAGTTAACTGAGTGTGTTATTCCTCAATTGCATAACTATCAATATATCCATCTGTCTGGTTATCTTAGAAGATATTAGTAACTCTTCCAGATAACAAGTATCAGAGCACGTGTTATACCACGTCATACATAGGGAACTTTTATACACGCCAGATGGCTCTCTTAACAGGCTATAAAAAGTTTTAGTCAGACTAAATGATACTTGTATTTACAAACCGACCGCAACAGTTGCCTTTCTGAAACTTCCACTTTAAAATAATTTCAAACGTCATTCGGAAAGCAAACACTTGTCTGCAGCTGCGTGAAGCTTTTGAATTCATGTACAACTGTTAGGTGTTAGGGGCTATCATTTAATTTAGAAGTGAAATAAAAGAAAAAAAACACTATGGTATTTCTATGAGAAACACATTTTTGATTCGAAGTAACAATCTACGCAAGTTTCGAAATAAAAAGGATAACTAATTCAGTAATGTACCACGGAGAACTTTCAAAAATAGACAATTGTGGTTAATGAAAATGGCAAAATACCCTTCATGGATACAAATACGATATGGCATCTTTAAGTCAGCTGGTAGTTGTCAAATAAAGTTCTAAGGATCATTTTTTTTTTCCGACAAGTTTAGAAAAACTTTGATATATAATTACTCACGAGTTGAGTATGAATTAAGAATAATATCGTAACTGATACAACGGCTATAAAATGCAGTTAAGGATAACAACAGTTTATTTCCTAATGTATGTTATAACAGATATTGTTTATGTTCTATGTCCCCTCCCCTCTTCCTCTGTAATCTGTTACTTTCAGTTAAAGAAACTAAGGTCATTGACCTTTGAACGTAACGTATATAGCAAATCCGAAGCCGACGTTTCTTATCTCCGCTGTTGTCGTTATGGCAGGATACGTAAATAAAGTTGTTTTTGTTCTCTCTCTGGTTCACTAACTCTCACCATTTTTATTTCACCTTCGTGATTAAAACATAGGTTAATATTTTGCATTATCACGAAAGCCTGTTAGATGGGCGTGTTTTTTTAAACATATTTCTATCCCTAACCTCTACCCGGTAAAACTGTTATGAGCTTGATGTAAATCTGATCTTATTATTTTTGATTTTGTTTTTAATTGAAGCTCTTGCGTATACAGTGTAGCACATTTCGTGTAAGTTTTAAGTGCTATATTGAAGGATAAGCGATGGGCTGCTGAAGTAATAAATATTGAGTTTCTCATCGGTGATCTGGTTTTTTTTTAATCTTAAGAGTGCAGCTTGGAGAATAGTTAACATTATTTAGAGAAACATAAAGCTCCTAGTTGTTTCAGAAAATAATTTATTGCAGACGTTTCGCTTTAAAGTTTCGTCAGTGTTTTACTCTCTACAATGATCTCGGTCAAATTGACTTTTAAAGGAGAGTATTCAAACACATTCAAACGTGTAACGAGTCACGTGATATCTAGGCACAGTAGGAGCTGTTAAGAATAATATTATTTGAACAAAAATTGTTTTAGGGATGTATCATATCTCTATCTATACGTATGTTAGGGTAGTGAAATTACAAGGGATGGAACTATCAACGAGTACGTATAAACAAATAACAATAACCAAAATATACGACTGAGAAAGTATTAATTTTTTTTAAATAAATACAAGGATAAATAGAGTGATTGAACAAAAATACAACGGCAGTAAACGATTATAAGTAGGACTCAAGCTGCATGTTTGGTTAATGTTCTGTAAAACAAACTGATCATGTTCTATAAAATGAACTGAAATTTAATGATGTATTTGTCGAAAAATACTTTTAGCAGTTTAAAACCATATTGAAGCCTTTTTAATGGGGTGGGATCAGAATGTGATTATACAATTTGTAATTTTGGAATGCATGATATTTTATCCCATTCAAAATACCGCCTACAAGTTATTGGGCTCCTCTAATATCGTCTCAGCAATTGTTTGTGTAGTTTTCAGTTTTTACCTGTTATTGTACAAACATTTTTCATTGTATAAGTTACTACATGACATGTGATGTTAATACTAGACAAAAAAAAAAAGCGTCTGTATGAAATATGTGTATACATAAAAACTACCTTTTAAAGATATCCGGCCCGGCATGGCCAGGTGGTTACGACGCTCGACTCGCAATCTGCGGGTTCGCATCCCCCATCCCACCAAACATGCTCGCCCTTTCAGCCGT
>NW_013665667.1:1041507-1043103 GCF_000517525.1 Limulus polyphemus | reverse complement strand
CTTAAAGATATCCATTTTTTTAATCCGTAATTTTTAATTAAATATTCAGCGGAGAGTTATCTGACATACGTATTATTATATTACTCTAATACGGTGTTCGATTTCAGCCTGAAGCTGATATGAAAAATATCTATGTATCTAAAAAAGACGGTAAAAGAATTAGCTTTGTTCAACCCACAGTATTTTTAATTACTGATATTAGACAACAAGTATTCCTGACACAACACAGACCTTTCGATTGCTCAAGCGGCACAATTCAATTTGCACTTAACAAACCACCTTGTTGTGCATATTGATCGGTTTTCTCACCAAGTCGGCGCCTGGACAGAAGCAGGGTGTTATCATAAGGTGCCCTCTAGACACAGTTAATCCAGGAAATCCTCCCTGCTGTGATTCCCCCTCCTACACTCTAGCAGCCACAGTTCTTTGAGGCTCATCATGTATAATTTGCCACAACTCGTACACCAAGTAATTTACTCAGACACTCATTAATGTAGTTTAATCGTTGACTATATGATAAGAGGGTCTTTGATAGATGAACGACGAGCAAGGCTGCTGAAGACATCCACGTTTCTTCTTCCTTTTACTGAAGTTTATGCCAAGAGATAATGAGCATCATCGTATACTATGTTGGTACATTAGGCTCCTTAATTTAGCTAGCCCTGTTTCCTTTTCTTGGCATCATTATGGTTAAGTTTACTTGCTATAAATCCTGACATGATAGATCTGTACTCGTCTCTTCATGAACGTCAATAATAAGCTCTGCAAACTTTTATCGTTCTGAGATGGTTTCTCTTTCATAACAACATTTTACTGTAGTTTAACTATTTCTTCAGGCGTGCTAAGATTTTTATGATGTTGAATTTCCTAAATTAAACAAAAAAAACCAACAATAGATTTTTCAACTAAATGATAATCAAGACATCGCTTATAAAGTGAGGGTTAAAATATCTTATATATATAGAAACATGTCTTTCGTTTTATCAATAAGTAAAATTCTTTAGAATTCTAGAAAGCTGAACACTTATTAAAGACGAAACTATTTAACTATTTCTTATTCGTGCCTAATTAAAAAGTGCTTCTTGAAGGACAAACAACTAATCTATCTTTCTCTTGGTGAACAAAGGGTTTCCTTGTTCTTTGGATAATTTTGCTGACTTCTTTCTCATTGTTGTTGTTGTTTCTTTGAGACAAGTCAGCATTAGGAACTCTTGTGTGCAAAACAGAGAATGACTGTATTATGTACGAAGATGCTGTTGTTACTTGTGATCTGAGTTGTAAAAATAATTTACCAGCTCTAATGCTTCAGACTAAAGACCTCATCTAAGCTTGAGAGCATTATTTTAATTAGACGTTCTTTAAATACTTTAAAATTTAGATTATTCTATAAAAATCTTCCACAATATTTCACATCTAAATTCACACAACCCATCATTTCATCAGTTTTCAGTAATGAAAATACTTTGCAATTAACTAAAATTACCAGTTTTGGTCCCAAGAGACTTTTCTATTTGTTATTATTTAGATATATATACATATATTATTTTATTTACTATCTAGAATTAGTTTTTTACCCGTAAGGGGTAACCCCGTAAG
>NW_013665667.1:1038984-1041497 GCF_000517525.1 Limulus polyphemus | reverse complement strand
ATATATTTTTTATTACATCTGAAATAGTTTGTTTACCCAAGGGGGAACCCCTAATAAGAAAGGTTTAATTGTAAGACCAAATTAAAAGGTGTATTCGTTAACCCTTATATACAGTATGTACTGTATCTTCAACATTGATTTCACGTTTCTAATCACCGTTGTGATGACTCCATCGTTAACGTTAGAAAATATTATTTTCTTCATTGGTTCAAATTACCCTCGAGATACTTTCGCTAGTCATAATTAAATACTCAAGCAACATACGTTTTGTTAATATAAAATGTGATGATTATTCTTTATAAAACTAAACAGGTTTTTATTAGGGTCATAGCCATTATCATCTACAACACACTAATAGGCAAAATTTTCTATTATGGAATTCTTATGCAGCGAGAGTCTCATCAGATACTTTAAGTATAAAATTGAACGTTAACTTTTCCATGTATGTGGCGTTAAAAACAAAAGTAATTTCTTAAGATGAAACTTTTCATTTAAGTCAAATTCCTTGATGAGAAAATTTAATATTTTTCTTTATAAATATTTAGCAAAGGATTTAGAGAATTTTACGCATTGAACTGAACGATGTTTTTGTGTGTATCAGAAGATACTTTAAAATCATTACTTTCTCAGGGGAATGTACACAATTTTCTAACCCTTGATTCCAACATATGTTGTTGAAATGTATGAGCATAGCCATAAATATTATTTGTCACTTACAGTTCACATATTTGAAAAACTGTCAAAAGTAAATATGTTATAGAAAACAAATTGAAAATGCTTCAGAATTACATAAGCTATATTATTCTTAAACTGTATACTACAGGTTAACTTCGTTTCATTACATTGTTTAGCCCGTTTTATCAAGCATTCGACTTGAGAATATGTCTGTGTTACTTGTTTATATAACAGAGCCATCAAAATTGGAATAAAAGTAGAAATGACGATCTAACGCCGCATCGGGCGTTGTTATATCGTCTCATTGTGTGAGACGACTGTATTACCCTTACTCAGCGTGGTAAACATTTTTTTTTCTTTTCCAGTTTTACATATATAGATTTGGAACAATTGAAAAACTGGGACTGTATATTATTACAAATCAACTCACTTTTACGAAAGTTATAGCTCTAATCACGCAGGTTACACTGTCAATCAGTTAGTTATAAGTTTATTCACGAACAGGAACTGTTTGATTTTCCAGGGAAATATTCGAGTTTATTTTATATGGAGTACAAAGTTTGACATTGCCTGTTACCATATTTCAGAAAGACATTGTGGTATTAAAAATTTTGTAAGAGTATAAAACGATCAGTCGGTCAAAACTGTCATATTTCAATACAATTTTGATATAAAATTCATAAATCATTATATGATCTACATACAAAGTATTAAAAAAAGGTAAAAAAATACAAACGTTTATCACAGAACCAGAAGGTAATGAAATTAAACTATAGGTCTCTTTTTTTTCATATTAAGATAGGTTTTGCAATGTTTAAAATTATTGTGTTTACTATTTTTTATGTGCTTTTACAATAACTATTTTCCCCAAAAACAATTATACTGTAGTGAATGTTTAAAGATAGGAAAATGACTGTCATAATCGATACTGGATTTTAATTTTTACACCGTGTTGAAAATTTGTCGTTATATCTTTAAGCTCATAAATTTAGGTGTGAGCAACGTAATTCTAATTACGTTGATAGCATATTAAGAATAGTTCCTCGTCTAACAAGGGCAATAATTTTCTCCACTGTGATGAACATGATTAAATCTATACTTCTGTTATGCTGGTCACTGAAATGAGAATACGAAAAACTCTTCAAAAACGAATTTCAGCACCAGATTATGCTCTGTCATTTGTTGTGAATTAAAAATTTAACCAACAACTCCAGTTCTCAAAGCAGAGAGTATGATGAATGGAATTGGCTAGGTCTTGGCAATTACAGCAAGAAAGCACTAAAAGGGCAATCGCAATAAAAGATAAGGCACTCTCCTCTTTTTCCATTATCGTTGTCTCATTTATCACTTCCATGGTCTATGTCCGACTTCAGTATGACATGAAATATGAAAATAATAAGTTTAACGTTTCCCCAAAAAACCACATTTCCACCTTCTTTACTGCTAGAGCAGTCAGTAAGTTCTGATAACAACCTCCAAGGCTCACGATCAAAAACCGTATTTTTTATAAAACAACTTCTTATATCTATCTAATTTATAGAATTATAATGCATCTATAAAACATTACATCGACACCCTTAAAACTAAACTTATAACACTTTTTTTAAATGTTTGAAAACAGTTCTTTTCAACGGTCGTATATTATCAAATAGACACATTCTACACAGTCATTTATGTATATCACTTTCTTTTTATAATGCATCATTACTTATTTCATCATCAAAACTGTTTACTAGAACACAGTCCCAAAACGTCTAAATTAGTTCATTGTTTAGTTTCTAGGTGCTTCAAATGGCCCGGCATGGCCAGGTGGTTAGAGCACTCGACTCGCAATCTGC
>NW_013665667.1:1018223-1037984 GCF_000517525.1 Limulus polyphemus | reverse complement strand
TGGTTAGAGCACTCGACTCGCAATCTGCGGGTCGTGGGTTCGAATCCCCGTCCCACCAAACATGCTCGCCATTTCAGCCGTGGGGGCGTTATAATATATCGGTCAATCCCACTATTCGTTGGTAAAAAGAGTAGCCCAAGAGTTGGCGGTGGGTGGTGATGACTAGCTGCCTTCCCTCTAGTCTTACACTGCTAAATTAGGGACGGCTAGCGCAGATAGCGCCCGTGTAGCTTGGCACGAAATGCATAACAAACAAACAAACTTGCATTCAATCATGATTTGTGCAGATTACAATGCGAATTTTTATTCTGTTTCAAAGTTGAGAACCAATGGTTAGCATACCGAACTGTGGTGCTGATGATTGGTGATTAGTGTCCCATTATGACCAAATTAAAAAAAAAATACGCACATTGCACTTTGTGACCGTGGGTAAATTATAACAGTGACGATTAAATCCCACTATTCTGTCCGGCAAAATAGCCCAAGAGTTGGCGGAGTGTGATGGCGATTAGCTACCTTTCTCTCGTCTATCATTTCAAAATTAGAGACGGCTGGCGCTGATACTAAAAGTTGTTTTTCAGGTTGATTTGAGTTCAACAACGATTTATCCAGCATAACAATGCGAATTTTTGTTCATTTTAAATAAACATTTTTTGGAGAGTTAACTTACTTTCAGTCACGATTTCTTCAACATTATCATGCAAATTGTGTGGGCATAAGACTCTATAACATTTCCTATAAGTAACGAACGCCCTGCTTATACACTAGGATTTCATTATTATTGTGTATTTCTTTGGCAGAGTAACATAGGCTAGAAACATTAGATTTTTATCCAAGTTCACATTTGAACTTGATTGTAGAATCGTCTTGTAGAATCAGATAAAACATTATTCATACACATTGCGATTGTGGAAGCATTTTGTGTGTGAAAAATATCGAGAGAAAAGTCGAAACAACAAAAACATATTCAAAGTCACAATGGGCTATCTGCTACGTCCAACGCGGGGGAATTGAACTCAGTATTTTAGGGGCGTAAACTTACTGCTTCCCCACCGGAACACAAATTAATTTGTGGCTAATTATCTGTAAAAGAAAAGCATCAAACAGATTGTTATTCATCTTTATATCAATATATATATATATTTATTACTTCCACTGTTGAAAATAGTTAAGGCTAACGCTCTATCAGTTTTTATGAAGATGATCATTGTTGTTTTGAAAACAAAACTATTAATTTTTTTCAAATCTGTTTTCCTTGAGATAAAAAGCAATTTGTAATAATGATTTCAATCAACTGTTATTTACGGTCATAAGTATTCCTTTTTTCACGTGTCAGTGTGTCGATATTTTGATGACATGTTGACTGGTTATCATAAGTATTTGCTCTCCTTAGGACACGAAAAACTTCCCTTTAAAAAAAGATTCTGGTATAACACGTTTTTCATAAATCAACAGGGTGATCTATGTCTAGCCCATAAGTTCTTTGACGTTTTGAATTTAAAGTTTTTAAATTTACCTTGTTACAGACTGACTATGAACACCCAGTGGCGACGAGCTCACGTGAATACCAATTTTAAAAAAATGAAAAAGTAATGCTATAGGCTGACGTCGGCCACACGGTCGTACTCTATGCACGTAG
This sequence comes from Limulus polyphemus, assembly GCF_000517525.1. NCBI lineage: Eukaryota > Metazoa > Arthropoda > Merostomata > Xiphosura > Limulidae > Limulus > Limulus polyphemus. Next base: position 1,036,345 of record NW_013665667.1, on the reverse strand, counting down.
CACGTAGATGGAGCGTTTCTTAAAATGTTAGTGTGGTGTCCGAATTGATTGTTGGTACAAAGCTACACAACGAGCTATCTGTGCTGTGTCCACCACAGGTATCGAAAACCGATTTCTTGAGTTACAAGTCCACAGACTCACCGCTGTGCCACTGGGGAGCCCACAAAAACGTGCTCCGAACTTTGAGGCCGTGGGTACACTATAAGAGTGATTGTTAAATACAACTAGTTGGTCAGACAATAATTGTCCTAGAGTTTGCTGTAGGTGCTTTTAATTAACTGCTTTCAATCGAAGGGGGGCCTAGATCATGCCGGAGTGTGGATTTGAGGTACCGTGTTTCACGTTCCATTACCGCCAAAAACAACAACAATAACAAAAAAACATCATGCTTCGCACTATGGAGCCGGGGGTGCATTGTAACAGTGGTGGTGATGTTGAAATCCAACAAACAAACATTCTCTTCAATCTAACAGTTAAAAATTAAGGACGGTTAGCGTTGATAGTCCTAATGTAGCTTTGTGCCAAATCCAACAAACAAACATTCTCTTCAATCTAACAGTTAAAAATTAAGGACGGCTAGCGTTGATAGCCCTCGTGTAGCTTTGTGCGAAATCCAACAAACAAACATTCTTTTCAATCTAACAGTTAAAAATTAAGGACGGTTTGGCGTTGACAGCCCTCGTGTAGCTTTGTGCGAAATCCAACAAACAAACATTCTTTTCAATCTAACAGTTAAAAATTAAGGATGGTTAGCGTTGATAGCCCTCGTGTAGCTTTGCGCGAAATCACAAAAACAAACATTCTCTTCAATCTAACACTTAAAAATTAAGGACGGCTAGCGTTGATAGCTCTCGTGTAGCTTTGCGCAAAATCGCAAAAACAGCAAACTTTCTCTTCAATCTAACAGTTAAAAATTAAGGACGACTAGCGTTGATAGCCCTAGTGTAGCTTTGCGCGAAATCACACAAACAAACTAGCAAACCTTCCCTTCAGTCTGACAGTTAAAAATTATGTTTAGTTTTGTGTGAGATTGTATAAAAATGCCATGACTTACCCTTACTTACATGTTAAGTAAAAACAATATTGATATTCACTGACTTGAAATATGTAGTGATACTCCAGATATACAGAACAAAGGCAACGATTTATCCTTATTTATAGGCAAAGTACAAAAGTAATCTTACTAAAGTAATATATTACTATGCATTCTTATTTGAGCGATGCATACAAATGGTGAAACTGTTTAAAGCTCAACAAGTGTTATCATACTTATGGGTCAGTTATATAAGGGTAAGCTTGTCGTCTTCCAAACCATGTCCACAGAACTTGTTAGTTAGAGAAAAAAAAAGCAACAGAAAATCATTTATCCAAAACACTTAATTAAATAATCTTGTTGCTGTTGAAATGTGAGTGGGAAGTAATAAAACATGTCAAAACAATGTCTACCCATTCAATATTAAAACATGGATCATCCAGGTGTCTTTGCCCTAAGTTCAGGAAGGAAAGATATGGTTTCACATTATACTGATAACAATGAAAACGTATACTCTATAAAACTGTTAATTATTTTGTATTCAACACAACGGTAGTAACTGAGCCAGCTAAATGTAACTTTTCAACGATTAACTATTAGTTTCTGTTTCTTAGTTTTTATTTTCAGCTCGATGTTTCAATGTTATATTACCAAAATATACTTTATTACATTATAAACTGTATAATTTATTTACACTGTAGATGGAGACTTTTATTTTAGCTAAGCAAACAGCAATACCTTTTTTCTTTGCGTAAGTACACATAATACATTAGTCACACAGTTACAAGGCATACATAGTGAAAAGTACATATTGTCTGTGTACACAGCATACGTAAAATGAAAGTTAAGGTATGTTGACAGATACACAGAGCACATTATGAGAAGTATAGTGTGCACAGTATATATATATTTATATATATATATATATAATGAAAATACAACATACATAGAGAGGTACAACGTTATACAGCATATTTTTACTACTAGTTACAACTTTACAGTAAGGAAGAATATTTTTAAGACAGGCACGACGTTTCGATCATTGACTGATGCGATCATTCTCAAGTACATTGCGTATAATCAATAAGTAAACTCAAAACGCAACTGTTATACAGTATAGTCATTGGCCGTTAGAGTAATATTATATTCCTGTATTGTGTACATTTTGAAAGACTAAACATATGATTACGATCAACTTATGCAGTTTAGGTACTGTCTATATATCAGTGTCGTTATGATCTATAATAGTGTTGCAGAGAAAACTGATGAAGGTATTTATTTTTCTTCGGTCATTATATGTAAAAAAATACAATAATATAAAGTTTTGGTTTTTAAGTGCTTTTGTTTGTTGCTAAGCGCAAAACTACACAATGGGCTATCTGTGCCGTGCTCACTGCGGCTATCGAAATCCGATTTTTAGCATGATAAGCCCTCAGCCTTGTCGTTGAGCCATGGGATCGGGGGCGCGCAATTTTACAATTAAATTAAGATTGTATTATGACATGCATGTTACAATGTGCATAAAGAGAAAGGTTTTTAACAAGGTCATTCAGATTTTTACACAGTGTACATAAAGAGAAAGGTTTGAACAAGGTCATTCAGATTTTTACACAGTGTACATAAAGAGAAAGGTTTTGAACAAGGTCATTCAGATTTTTACACAGTGTACATAAAGAGAAAGGTTTTTAACAAGGTCATTCAGATTTTTACACAGTATACTTAAAGAGAAAGGTTTTTAACAAGGTCATTCAAATTTTTACACAGTATACTTAAAGAGAAAGGTTTTTAACAAGGTCATTCAGATTTTTACACAGTGTACTTAAAGAGAAAGGTTTTTAACAAGGCCATTCAGATTTTTTTACACAATGTACTTAAAGAGAAAGGTTTCTAAACAAGTTCATTCAGATTTTTCACATACATTACTATATTGCGTACTTATAGGAACCAAACCATAGGGGTCCACACATAAAATAAACTTTCTGTGGATTATTGATTTTGTGCTTCTTATAAATTCCTTTTGAGTCTGTAATTTGGCTAAAATATTCTATTATATAGATTCTTTTATGGAGTGTTATGATCAGCGTCAGAAGAACTGGAATACGTATTGATGTAAATTCTTAAAATATACAAAGAACAGTTTATTTACATGCCCTGAATTAACAACACATTACTTTCTAAAAGGGGATGTTTAGAGATCTTCAAGATTGATGGGAAAGCTGTAATTTATGGCCTTGATGTCCTTTGCTGACAAATGTGGTAATTTAACATTGTAGCAGAATAATGCGTGTACAATTAGGAGAGCTGTCAATTTAATAATATATGACAGGAAAAAACTTTCGGCAAACATATAGTTATTTCTCGGAATATTGGAGAGAAAATACTACTTTGATGAGTAATAGAGTACACATCAGTGAAGGCAAAGGAAACAGTTCAAGATAATGGACGACATAAGAATCCTTACACGTGCTTAATATACATTTACGTCGTTTCTTATCCTGTTAATAATTCACCAATCTTTGCATTCCATTCACACAGTCTCTGTTATTAAGCTGTCACCCTCTATAGATAATTGTGATAGAATATTAAGAGACTATATTAATCACTATATTGATACACAGCAACTGGTTGTCTCTCATCAGAATGAGTTATGTTTTTATGGTATTTTCTGATAACTCCGCCTTAACTTAGGTCACGAATATGGTTGGATAAATTAGATAGGTAGCTTTGCGTTTAGACGATAATCTAGTATCAACACTGACAATAGCTATTAAATAAAAAAAACTATACAAAACTTGCATCTAATTTCTATGAAAATAGTTCTTAGACAAAGACTAAACAGCCTGCTTACGGTGTCTTTTTTTAAATTTTCTGATTGTACTTTTCAAACCAGCAGTCGCACGAGACATATTTGAGTTTCCTGTGTTTTTTCAAATATTCATTATGAATACTCATTAAAAGAGAAAAAAAACTAATAGAAACTTCAACTTTCTACCTTCAGTCTGCCTTTTTCTGTAACATTTTAATTGATGACCAGATGAAATATCTTAAATTGATCAAATATTGAACACTAATCACTAGTGTATCAATTCTAAGAAATTATGAGTGAAAATAAAGAATTCAGCCATTCTACCATACCCAGTGCCGACGAGGTCTTTCGTGGAATACCGAGGATCATCATGTCGGTTGGGATACGACAGACATAGTAGTGGTATACACGCTATTTATATCATCAGCTGTAATGAACAACAACTTAGGTATATTATTTAATGCTGTTATTTAAATGACGACCGAACCGAAGTTACCTTCTTATTAATCAAACAAATTCGATACAAAAGAAATTAAGAGATGCATTACTGGCATATATGGAAGGATGTTCAGTGTGTTTGATCACAGCTTTCATTTAGTTAAAAAAAACCAAACATCAAACTTTAGAAGTAACGAATAAATGTTGTATATTATACAGGGTTGTTTTTGTTAGTCACAATTAAAAAAACATTTCTGTAGAAATAAAAGTTATTATTGGTAGTTGCCACGAGAAACTACGCATCAATAATTGGATAAAAATGATAAAATATGTATGAAATAAAACATTAATGATGAATCCTAGCTATCTGTACTAAAGTTCAAACAATATATTAATATTATATATATATATACGAGGCAGTATTAGCAATTGAAAGTTTAGAAAAGCTTCTTAATGATTAAAACATGTTTTAAGAAAATAGAATTTTATATATCAGTGCTATGAGAAACACGTGTTCCTTCGTTACCTCGGTAGCTTGATACTGAAATCAGCTAACTCGCATGCATTGCTTGCGTAAATTTCACGCTAAAGCTTTAGATTCACTTTTATCATCCTTGTGGTGAAAAAATGAATTAATTTCCCTCCGAAAACTGGAAAAAATACAATTAGGCAGTCATTCATCTGTATGATATAAAATTAACTTGTATTTACTTGTGATATCAAAACATGATCTTGTATTGTCAACTGTAATTAAGATTTGTATAATCAGTACCACTGAAGAAGCTGTAAAAAGAATTAATTAGTAAAATATTTTATGGAAGTAAACAATTGTTTTTTTTTATTTTGTAGTTTAGTTTTCTCTAGAGACGAAGCTTGCTACAAATTCATATAATAAACTATTGATTATAAAAAAATTTAAAAGATTTAATTCATCATATACTCATAATTTAAACTATCTCTTTGTCATTTTTTTTTCGCTAATCAGACAGTAAATTAGGTTACCAAACATCAACATAAAGCAGCTGCTTATCTCATATACCAATATTAGACTACCTATTCATCATATATCAGTATAGGAAATCACCTATATATGTATCGGTAGAAGCTATATTTTTATTACGTATCCGGATTAAACTAGGTATCTATGATATATCCGAATAGAAATGATTTATTTATCTCATAAGTAGGTTAGAAAAGCTATCAAATGTCTGGTTAGTATATAGATCAGGATAACAAACTAGTCATGTGTCAGTTAAGTCTGATAGGTATTTATCCAGTGTCCCCCAGTGGTATAGCGATAAGTCTATAGGTTTATATTTGTTTGTTTATTTGAAGTTAAGCACAAATTTGCACAATGTGTTATCTGTGCTCTGCCAACCACGGGTATCGAAACCCGGCTTTTAGCGATGCAAGTCCGCAAGTACACCACTGTGCCACTGGGGGGGGGGGGCTATAGGTTTATAACGTTAGAATTCGGGTTTCTTTCTATATCCGTGGTGGGTAGAGCACAGATAGCCCATTTTATAGTTTTGTGTTTAACAACAAACAAACAGTTTATCGTGTATTCATATAAAAAATAAATTTATATATTTATGACTTTTCCTCATAATTTTCTCTATCTATCTTTTGGCTGTTTTAAATAACTTAAGGGCACCGTGACGGGTGGTACTGTTTATATATAATCTGATATAAATTTGGTAAAAACAATAAAACTGTAGTGATAAAAAAAAAACAGCCAGCCGCACAGACAAACGAAACTAAATGCATATTCCCTGGCCAGTGAGTTCTGCTGAGATCGTTCATGATGATCATACCAATATATTTTCACCAGTTTCACGCTCAGTCTCGCTTTACTTCAGTCTCTATCTCTCTATTGTCTCTTGACAGTAAGGGGATCATGATGTCAACGCTGGTCAGTAACTAAAAAGAGAAACAAAATAGAAGAAGGAGTGTCAAGCTGGTCGGAAGTAGAGTCGCTTGATACGTGGGTGCACAAACAATGAAAAATCACTTGACAAAGTGGCAGCGCAGATAATGATGGATAGCAGTCCTGCCTGGTAAAAGCCTTTTGCCCATTACACACAAATTCCTGCGATAACTCTGGCGTGATATATTGTAGGGAATGGTCTCAAATTAGCACGGTCATTTTTCAGTTACTGAGTGGCTGTTGGGCACTTGCAGGCTGCGAAGGAATAAAAAAAAAGCGACAAAGCAAAAATAAATAAATAAAAAACAACTGGTACACTTCCAGTGTTCTACATTTATTCCTTAACTGTGTTCTCTCGGGAAACAAACTTCTAACGGTTGAGTAACACTTCAAATTTATATACCACTTTCTAAGCAAAATGAATTGGTTCCTGAAAGTATTGAATGTACTAATGATTAGCTTAGAAGCAAAACATAATAATGTGTTTTATTAATAAAACTGGCATTGAAGCAATGAGCTTATTGGCAAAACTGTTTTTATGAGGGAGGGAAAGTGATGTTAAAATGTTATATATTGGTATTTAAGTATGTAAGTAGCCTGCTTTGAACAGGAGTTAACTGACATTTCCTCATATCTAACACAACACTGGGGGTTTCTTAATATTCTCCAAAGAGCCTAAAGTATTCAAATACAGGGGGTTCATCGCACCCTGTAAAAACGACGATTTTCATTTATGCTAATACAATGATATGTCGCCACAATGCAAGCATGGTGCCATGGGAGGCATGTTTAGTCCTTTAACAGTGCAATACCGCTTTGAGTTGACTTGTAACTGGAAGAACATGTAACAGCTCGTTTGGAGGAAGGATATTCCTCGAGCAAGACTGTTCAACCATGTACAGCCAAAGGATACTCGCACACCAAAGTTCTGAAATCAAGTTATAAATGATTTCCTCGCAATCTCGTCCACGAAGGAAATATATAGTTATGAAAACGAACCCTTGATAAAAGAAAATCCATTATGATGAAGCTGGGCATATATCCTGTTACTGTCAACAAAGTAATTAACGAAGGCTTTCAAACAATGGCTGTTTTCATTGCCCAAAGAAACTGGGATTACAGCAATTCCACCATATATATGTCTATCAAGCCCTCTGATACAGCTGCAATGGACTTTTATGCCTTTAGACTATTAAACACCATTTTAGAAGTCAACGTCCACGTGCAGTGGGGAGTCTGTGGAGAAAATATTTATTAAGATGTATATTGCGTATTATAAGTGCGATGTTTCGGGTTTTATATCGTCCATCCGCTCCTTCAGTGGATATCATTAACCGCCATTGTAATTTCCATTGTAATAAGGAAGGTGAAGTCAATCTTAGACCATATATCTTTACAAATTAAAACATTGAAACTAGGGCTACATCCAATTAAAAGGCAAATACAATACTAAAAGTCTGGACATATCTAAGTTAAGGACATACTCATATAATGGTTAAAGTCTTCTCAAGTCCAACCAAAGATATATACAGTTCTGAAAAGTTCTTCACAGACAGATAAGAAGATGCTGGGCAGAAAAAAAAAATTGTCGATAGATAAGTAAATGAAGATTGTCATTTTTGTTGTTGTTTTATTTTAGTGGTTAAAAGTACCTGTTTTAGATTTTGTTTTCAAAGTTATGTCATTAATAAAATTGTTAACAACGAGGATTTTATCGGAGAGGGGGATAAATTCATTGAAATGTGTTACACTTTAGTGATTTTTTTATTCGTGATTTTGTCTTTTGTTTGACAGGGGTCGCTTTATGTACGACTCATTTATATCTCTTCGACTTGCTAGCCTTTTGTGCTCAGGCTCCGCTATTACTATACGTTTTCGCCGCCAGCCTTGAATTTCATAAGCGTGAAATAAACCGACGAGAAAGAAAGGTTCTATAGAGAACCTCACTTCGCTTTCTCCGTCCTGTGAAAAACGGTTACAACCAATACGACAAAGTAACTTAAGAAGACTCGAAGATTGATGTGTTCACTGTGCTACAGAACACTTCAGTAAAATAAAAATACAAAACTGTGTTCTAGAAACGTAAAAATTCTTTTGCTTTTCATACCAATGGTTCAAGTCGACGCCAAATAAAAGGGATTGCCTAGTGAACATAAAGTAAGGAGATATGCGAATGAATTAACACAAACCATAAGTGTGTGCAGTTTATTATTATTTAATTACTGTTTTGCATCAGCAGCATCGTACTTAGAAGTAACGAAAACACCTCAAACATATATAAAGATTAACATGAATTAGGAATGAAAGGTGACTACATATATTTATGCAGTTTTGGACAGAAATCAAGTTTCATAGACTCCAAAATACAAAAATTAACTTTTTAAAAGTAAATTTTACTTAAAGTGAATATATATTTTAACGAAAAACGTTTAGAAAACTTTTAAGATTTGCAGGCTTACTGTTACTGAAACTGACACGTCGTTCCTTTACCGTTACAAATACTGCTAAATCATTTGTTATTAGTACTGAGAGGTTTACAGTGATAAGAAATGATGCATTAGATAAACTGTGACTAGTGATACCGGATTGAGTTTTTCATATCATTGGAGAGCGCCTAACTCATTTAGGAATTGTTGTTGCATTGAATAAGATGTGAAGGTTAAACATATGAATAAAGTAAGTCAGTTGTATGCGCATTCATAAATAGATATATTCATACAGGTTTCGTAAATAGACATATGCATACAGGTTTATGTGATTTATTTTATGACATACGTGAACTCTCTTAGGAAAATAAAACTTTGTAGAAAGCAGAATATATCAACTTTGCATTTGTATAAGTTGTTTAGTAAGCCAATCAAAGATTTTGTAAACAAGATCTACTTTTCCTTTGAATTATTCATCTGATATTTACCTAATTTAGTGCTTGATCGGGAATAATAAATAACTTAAGACACCTATTGATATATAACTTCAAGCAATCTTTAAAGTTCAACGTAGATTAGATATTCAGATGCCCCCCCAGTGGCACAGCGGCATGTCTACGGACTTACAACGCTAGAAACCGGGTTTCGATACCCGTGGTGGGCAGAGCACAGATAGCCCATTGTGCAGCTTTGTGCTTAACAATCAAACAATCAATCAAGATATTCAGATATATGTGTAATTGAAACATGGGCTCGTTATGTACGTTTTAGGAAATACAGTGTGCCTATATACAATGACCTATTAACGTCTAATATTGTAGTACGATTTGTATAGATGGTTTATATGAACAGCGTAGATTATTCATAGGTAATCAACAGAATAGAGCAAGAAGAACTGTTTTACAATTCATATTACAGTTACCATAAGCAAGCTATAAAGATTTAATTTTTCCGTTATGTTGATTACCTTAAATTGTCATCTATGATCCCTAAAAATGTTTTAAGTATTTGAGATATAAAAGAGATAATTTTGTTTAAAACCAGTCATTGTTTTTTTTAATTAAATTATATTAAAATTTGCTGAACACACGTTTTGATCGTCTGAGTGTATTAAAATTGTCAGTTATTCCCTATTCGATTTCCTAAACAGAACATGTGGGTGTGGCAGTTTCGTGTGATGAATTTGGTTTGTACATATTCAGACCAGCAAAAATTGCTTTCCAAATACGTGCAAAATCATAGCTCACCACTTGGCAAACATAAGCAGAATGAAAGGTGCATTTCTTGATCTGATCTGGAACCAACCTCTAGCTTTCAGCTGACCATCTCCTCATTTCATCTCCTCTCACTTCTTTAAAAACTGACCACCCATTCATTTCATTCCGTGTTTTCCTTTATATCAAAGTTGAAAGGAAGAGATTTGCCGAAAACTATTTTCCGCTAAGATGACTTAAAGTATAAAGGAGGTGCAAAAACGCTAGTCGAAGCATGTCATTTGAACGAAGAAGATTCGACCCTTCGTTTGCTTGATTACACACCAACAAGAGAACAGCTGGAAACTTCTCTAAGTGAAGGCGGGAAATCGCCTGCTACTTCCTGGCCTACCACAAATGTCCTGAGTAGCTTCTGAATCAGTAGACAATGTTTTAGTTTGTCTGAAAAATCATTCTTCGAAGTACCGAAAAGCTAAAGATCAAATGAGACACCAGATAAGCCACCAACTGATCCTAATGGGGCGCAGGATATTATTTGAAATTTGTAGACTTAGCCACAAGAGTTGTCATTAGCAGGCGCCTGAAACTTTTGTGGTCAAAATTTAGAGAACAGAGTAAACGATAAAACAAAATCAAACAACAAAACAACAGTTTAGTAGCTTAGTGTTTTCTTGCAGTATTTTTTTTTGTGTGTAAAATAACTTATCTTATTATTGAAAGGGAACATTTCGATATTATGTTTGTGTTCGTTTCAGGACAAATTATAAAACCTGTGCACAGTAGTAAAGTTTGAATAGTGAAATAACTGTTAATTTTTTGAATAACTCACTTGTGATTTGCAGAATCATTTCAGCTACTCAAAAGTTTTAGAACTTTTGGGAATCCATTCGACCATTGCGACAGAAACACGATTTAAAATGCTACTACTTACATTAAAGTATATATATATATATATATATCAAATAAATATTTTCAGGCAAGTCCTACCAGTCGAAACCTAATTGGGAACTACATTTTGTGATGTTCAAAATTCGTCAGTAACTTGTCCAGTATAATCGATACTATCAAATTTTATTTCATGTGTCCACATTAATTTAAACATTTTTGTTAATCAATAGCTATGTAATTCGACTCGATACTTTTTGTTTAAAGACAGTATAAAGAAGAAATAAAAACAACTCGTAGGGTTTTGACATTTCGCCGATAATTTGTTTGCTTTTTGTGTTGTGGCGTAAAGCTACGCAATGGGTTATATGTGCTGTGTTCGCCAGGGGATCGAACCCCGAATTCTATTTCATCAATGACCAAAAGAGCAGAAAATGTATGTATTTCAAATGATGATTTTTGTTTTCCATTTCTATGAAACTGTTATTTGTTTCTAATATTTCTGGGCTGCTCTAACATTATAGTGGGCTTAACTGTCGATCTTAGAACGAAATCTGAATCTCCAAAGTGCGGAGAACGATTCTTTTATTATTTTATAGTAATGGGACGCGAAACATGGATCTCTCGATCCACAACCTGGTCCAGAAAAAAATTGATTTGTTGGTATAAAGGTGACGTACGTTGCAAAACAAGGTACATCATCTCCAATATACAGTTATATAGAAAAGGAAGTTTGAAAACAGGGTTCGTATATTATATAAATACAACTTGGATGATGCGATAGGTTACTTAGATACCAAGACCATACTGATAATTTATCTTACTGTCTCATTTTATTATTCTAAAAATCATGTTTGAAAATAAGGGGAAAATTGAAAAACCGCGTCCTATTATGTCGAACATTAGTGTGTGTGTGTGTTCATACCAAGAACAATACAGTATGGCTAACATTTCTTTAAAGTATGAAGGTACAATTATGCTAAAAATATTGTTATAAACAGGCAGAATTAAACGTTATCTTTCTATATCTAACTCATTGTAGATGGGCTTTATGCGGTACCTTTATGACTTATATCTTATTAGTAGCTGTATTAATGTGTAAATGGAAGAACATGAAATATTATTTAGTGCTAAAGGGCCTGTTTTGCCACGTCACGTGTAGTAAATTACCCGTTTAATTAACTTTATGGTCGTCTTCATGACAAACGAGCGCTAGAGAAGTAAAGCAGAGCGTATATTCCATCTTGTGTACGAGACCGTGGAATATTTATTGTCTTATTCAAAGACAAGCCAGTCAGCATGCGCTGAATGGATACAATAGACTACAGTGGGAGTAGAATGTATGAAACTTGGAGAAATGACTAAATTTTTGTTCAACCAATTGCATTGAATCACAGTAGACATTTTATATTAATTGTTTTTTGGAATTGTAAGGTAATTCTAAGATTGGAGATAATATAAACTAAAACGAAAAGATTCCCTTTAGTTCACATTGTCTGAAATGTTCCAGACTACTTCACGATAGGCAATTTTAATACTTTTGTTTTTATTGTATGAAGGGTAATCATTAAATATCCCACTGTCTTAAAGTGTTGTTAATCTGTCATTTTCTGTAGATCTGGCAGAGCTTAGTAGTTATCATGTCCTGGCTCTGTAACTGGCAGAGCTTAGTAGTTATCATGTCCGGGCTCTGTAACCGGCAGAGCTTAGTAGTTATCATGTCCGGGCTCTGTAACCGGCAGAGCTTAGTAGTTATCATGTCCGGGCTCTGTAACCGGCAGAGCTTAGTAGTTATCATGTCCGGGCTCTGTAACCGACAGAGCTTAGTAGTTATCATGTCCGGGCTCTGTAACCGGCAGAGCTTAGTAGTTATCATGTCCTGGCTCTGTAACCGAGGGTTTATTGCTTACGTACCATTCCTGAAAAAAAAAAAAAGCGCTCCGCTCTTTAGCACTGTGGATTTGCTATGGCAGTCACATCGCATTATTCGGTCAGACAAGAGCAGCCCAAGAGTTGGCGGTGGGTGCTGTTGATTAGCTGCCTTCTCTCTAACCTTTTGCGTACTGTTTTGCGCGGAAATTCGAAACAAACAAATATTATTTTCTACCTACTTGTGTTACACAAAAAGGATTTATGCACTAAAACTGCTTACGAACTACACAGGATATCTTGTTATTCCTTCAATAATGAATCGACATCGTTTTCAATGGTTACATCACTTCTCTTCAACAGATCTGTCGTGCAACACAAAAATTGATTTTGTAATTAACGCAGAAAATGTGATACAACGACGCAATTGATTTCTCGACAAAGATACTCCACTATGTTTTATGTTCGTATCCCACAACTAAAACTAAATAAACAGCTAATTTTACAGCACAAGAAACTAACTGTATCAAAGACATCAAAAGTTACATTTCCTCCTGCAAAAATTGTTTTAGATTAGAAAAACTGATAAAAAATACATTGCCAATCTGCTTCAAGCTTTTTAACAGATAAATATCTTTAAAATTATCAGTATCATAACATACATATACACATAATTTTTGTAACTGTTAAATATTAGGTCGTCAAGAAATTAATGTCGCTTATTTTAGATGAAAAACACCCAAACAACTTATATATCAAAACAAAACATTTATTAAATGAAATAGTCTCCATTCTTATCGATGATACTTTTCCATCTTACAATCAGGTTGTTAATGCCCTGATTAAAGAAATCACTTGGCTTTGAAGCAAAAAACATGTCGATGTCCTCTTTTAACACCTTCCACATTTGCATACGTTTTCCCATTAAGATGGGGTTACAGTGAGCGAAAAAGATGGTAATCTGATGGTGCCATATCTGGAGAATATGGTGGGTGGGGGAGAACTTCCCAATCCAACACCAATCTTGTGTTGCGTCAAACGTGCCACATGTGGACATGCATTGTATTGTCGTGCAGAAGAACACCTTTCCGATTGACGAGTGAAGAGCGTATCTGATGAAGGACTTGATTTAAATATTCCAGTTGCTGACTATAGATCTCTGCATTGACAGTTCGCTGTGGATTGAGGGATTAAAGATTAATTACTCCTTTGATGTCCCACCATATGCAAAGCATCACTTTCTGCGGATGAAGTCCAGGTTTTAGGGTCGGAAGTAGTTTTTATCTGCGACTGAGCCACTGTTTTTGGCGTTTAATATTCGCATAGAGAATCCATTTTTCATCACCGGTGACAATTCTGTCTAAAAATGGTTCACGCGCATCACGCGCCAAAAAAGACGAAGCAACGTTCGCACGTTGGAAATGACGATCATCGGAGAGTTCGTGAGGCACCCAAACACCTTCTTTAAGGAGTTTCCCCATATTTCTTAGGTGTTTAGGTATTGTTTCATGAGAGACATAAAATTTCAGGGCCACTTCACGAGTGTGTTGCTTTGGGGTAGACTCAACAAGAGTCTCCAGAGCATCATTATCAATTCCAACATGTCGGCCCCTGCCATCACAGTTTTTAAGGCTAAAATCTGAAAGTAATTTGGTGAATCATCGTTGACACTTACGAACGTTCAAAATATTTCCATTTCTTTGATATTCTTTGTGGCTACAGAGGCGTTGTTTCTCTTCTTGTATTCAAACAGTATTACTTGCAGAATGTGTGTCATCACTATAGGGGATTACAGTATACTAAACTTTACACAATATATATAGGCTACACTAACGTGACGTTTAGGCGGTTCGTTTAACTATTATACGTGATGTACGTTTTTTTGGGGGTAGTTAATGAAAGTGTTCCAAAATGCAACATTAATTTCTTGACGACCTAATAGTTATACTTTATAAGTTACATCATTATTTAGAATTTTTAAACCTTTTATTTTATTTTTGCACCGCAACTTTAGGGGCAGCTACCTCCTTGCCCCTCCAGAGGCCCTGATATATTATATATTCTGTCAAGATTTTCTTAAGGTGTGCATGCGCATGGAATATTTGTTTTGTTTGTTTGGAATTAAGCACAAAGCTACTCAATGGGCTACCTATGCTCTGCCCACCACGGGTATCAAAACCCGGTTTCTAGCATTGTAATTCCGCAGACATACCGCTGTGCCACTGGGGGGGCGCATGGAATATAGAAAAAAAATATTTTTCTTAGTTAGTAAATTAATGGGTATATATTGTTTACAACTGAGTGAAAATCGTTATTTTTATCACCTTAAAACAGGTTTGTTATTGTTAAATGCAAAGCGACACAATGGGCTGTCTGTGCTAAATCCATCTCGGGTATCGAAACCCGATTTTTAACATTATTAGCCTTCAGATTTTAAGATGGAAAATATCGACATCTCATTTCTCGAGGGAAAATAATATTTGAATGTTTCTGTCACGAAACGATTGATAACTATTATTACCTTTCTAAACAAAAAAATGTGTTTTTTTTCTCCTTTAGACAGAAAATAATGATGTTTTGCATCTAGAGATGGAAAATAATTAATTTTGTTTTCGTCTGAAGGAGCGGAATATCAAGCATTTCTTCTGAAGACGAAAACTAATGATTTATTTTTGTTTTCTCGAAATGTCTCCCGGTGAGTCAACAGTCCGAGGTTTGTTTCCTCGCGATAGACCGAGTATAGATAGCCCATTATGTAACTTTGAACTAAGAAATATAACAGCTTCTCAAAACAGAAATAACGATTTTTTTTTTACTTCTCCAGGCAAACTATGATACTGATTGTTTTGTTGTTATTGAGAAAAGTACTGATTCATGACCATATAATATACATAAATCCTTAGCTGTGTCTGAAGGAAAGCTTTGATTTCTCTCGCTGGTAGACAACGTGCTAACGTTTTTATATCTATTCTTTTTTCCTGTTTGTATCTGAGCTATTTTAGTGTTTTTGAGACATTTTCGAGTGAATTTTTTGTCTTAGTGTAAAGCCGCATTGGGCTATCTGCTGTGTCCACCGTGGGGAATTGAACCCGTTACTTTATCATTGGAAATCCGTAAACGTACCGCTGTCCCACCGGGGAACATTTCGTGTGTTGGTTTTAAATGTTCACAAAAAATATTTACCTTAACCCTTTTACTATTTGTGTTTTGATAAAACTTTTACGTTGCCATCCTCATGAGTAAAGTCATGTTATTTTTTACCAAGTATGCGTTTCTATATGTCTGTGTGGTTAAGTATCTTAAATGAACTTTTCAAATGAGTCTCTTCTTCAACTTTTCAAATATCGATGTCATTATGTTGAAATTCACAGTAGCAGCTCAAGGTAACGAAAATGAATTTGTTTATTACAACAACTTATAAAAGTGGAATGAAAGAAGCTTTTATTTGACTTTGCCACATGAAGTTCACGGTAAAAATATAATATGTTTAGTAATGAGAGATGAGTGTTCAAAAATTCATTTCCTGGTTGTTGTTGGTTTTTGTTTTCATTGTGGTTTCTGACATTTTTATTTTTATAAGGAATGTAGATTTTACAATAAAACAAAATGAAAGTACAACCCCAGGTAAACACTTTGTGGCGCTAATGTCAAATCCAACGGCAACTCGGGCAACATATAGTGTATGAGCCAGGTCAGAGAACACTAAAGGCCAGGCGTTGATAGCAATTACGTAAAAGTGGATGATATAAATAACGCCTAGGCAGTTACCATGTATGTCGACTCCCAGTCGGCTTGACGAATCCTGGTATTTGGCGAAAGGCGTCGACGGCATATGTAGTGTGGTTGATATACTATAACATGTTCTACTTTGCTTTCACTAATAAATTTTAGAATTATCATCTCTAATTTAGAGTTTCTGATTAAAAGGACGGCATCCAATAAGCATCACTCGTTGTCTACGCTGTTACTCTTATCTCAATAGAAGGATTGAACGACACAGTTGAAAGTGTAGGGTGTGACTCGAACCTTGAACCTTCTGTTCTGCAGCCCCGCACTCTAACCAATAGAATATGGAAAATAAAATAAAAAAGCGACACAGCATAACTATTCTTAATGCATTGTCCATATTAACTTAAATCTAAATATTTATTCATATCCATATTTGATATTTCGACGACTACCATTATGTAATTACAAATGTATTATTAAATATCCTTTCTGAAAATTTAGTGTAAATGAATACATAATTACATATTGATATAAATTATCTATAGCCATTACCAGGTTTTCAATAATGTGGTCAATACTTGAAAAAACGACCAGCTACATGCACATAAAAGGCATTTCATGTGTGCTACTGGTTGAGTCTTTAGATGTAAGCTGTATTAGTTAGAAATACATGTGTATTATAATTAAGGTGTAATACTAACGCTCAAACGCGAGTACTTGTAACATATTTTTTATAGTAATATATGTTTCATAAAACAAAATAAGCTAGTAACTTGAACGCTAAATGCTATAACAGCTGTATGTAAACTAATCTTAATTTTTATTCCATATCACAAGAACTAAAATTCCATCTTAACGTATAGTATCCATACTAAAAATTATAATTTTTACCAAAGAAGATCGTTTACAACTATGATAACGCATCCAAATTAGCTACTGGTTTCCTGTAACTGTCGGATTGGTTTTAGACCTACAGTTACGGACAACCGTCTCGCATAGAAAAACGCATCCAAATTAGCTACTGGTTTCCTGTAACTGTCGGATTGGTTTTAGACCTACAGTTACGGACAACCGTCTCGCATAGAAAATTTTAAGAATTTATGAGTGAAAGCAAATAAGAATATGCTATAATACGTCAACCACACTACATCTGCCATATACAGTACGGGTGACGCTTTTCGCCCAATACTAGGGATCGCCAGACATACTAGTGGTCTAGAAACTATTCGTATCTTCATATTTTCATGAACAACGATTGTTGTGGTGTGAACTGGATTGAGAAAAGTAACTGTAAATTTATAAAGCAGTGAGTAGAATTACAAAATGCACTTCATAACGTGATTGGTGGTTGATATGTGTCTGCTATTTTCCAAGAGAAATATTCATACAATGAAATTCATAAATGATGTAGAGACAACGGATACGATATTTCGAAGAAGGGAGTCTTAATTTTCTCTCCACAGAAGCAGGAAAACTCGCACAGCAGAGCGTTTAGGACTGTGGTGAGCTCAAAAGTCACACTAAAAAGTAAGTTGGCGCAGTGTCTTAATCTCCACCAAAAAGAAAGCTATGGTTACGAAAGAGAATCCTCCGACCAAAAAGCTATTGCAACGGAGCTAGACATGCACCCTTGCGAATTTAACAATGCAGCAAATAGTGTATATTATTTGAATCAAACACTACTAAAGAAAGTTGAGTACATTATGCCAAAACAATTTTGAATATCCAAACTAGCAAGACACATGACAATCATGGTCGATATAAAGTCGTGGTAAGAGACACATGACAATCATGG
>NW_013665667.1:1008145-1017317 GCF_000517525.1 Limulus polyphemus | reverse complement strand
CATGACAATCATGGTCGATATAAAGTCGTGGTAAGAGACACATGACAATCATGGTCGATATAAAGTCGTGGTAAGAGACACATGACAATCATGGTCGATATAAATTCGTGGTAGAATGGTATCAGGAACAAATTTTAATATTGTTTGATGTAACGTAAGTAGAGTGATTCTACCGAAAATCGATCGCTTTTTGAGAAGGGTATTTAACAACCTTTTCCGACGCAAAATATTCATACACTCAAATTACAAAGAAGTGTCCAAGTCAGGAATTTGTAATTTCCAAGACGACGATATCCCTTGTGTTTAATGACATTTGAAAAACAAAAAGGAATCTGGATTATGTTGTGACACGAGAAACATCCAAAAAGAGTCCTGTAACTAATCTTATTCCGCTGTAGTAACCAAACTGTGGCCTCTTGTAACAGGTAAGAATCCACGAATGCAAAGGTCAGAGGTCAGTGGCAAAAGCTCTCCACGTGTCTCAGGCAACAGTACGTAACATAATTCAGAAGGATCTCCATCTGGAAACAAGTCCAACGGGGGTATAGGCTCTCCATACCTCCAGTTCAACGGTTAATTGAAGAATGAAACGGGCATGAAAATGCTTACGGATTTTTGTGCGATCGAACTGTTGAAACAAGCACTGGGGTATCATAATCCTCATGCATTAGATGGCTTATGGAAAGTATGCAAGAACGTGCTTCACGCTTCTGAGCCATAAATGCACAATAAGAGTAATGGTCGAAACGAACTACTCGGTCAGACGAACGTTGTCCAGGAAATGGCCATGAACGCTGTTGACTAGTTGCCTTTTCTTCAGTTTAACAGTTCATAATTAAAGATGTCTGCGCTCAGATAACCCTTCTGTAGCTCTGGGCGAAAATTAAAAAATAAAATACTTCAGATTTCTCGTCTATCCACAGTACTGCACGTTTACTCAACTTGGAGAAAAATAAACTATTTCTACAGAAAATAAAAGTAGGAAAGCAGAAAACATGTTATAAAGTAATTTACAGTCAACGGCTACTTTTATACTCGACAATCATACTTATATTAGAACACTTTCTTGTTAATTGTGCTGAAATTGCATTCCTGGAATGTTTTAATAGATCAGCGCTCTAAATGAGGGACTTTGTACATTCGGTTTACATAAGAAATATCCAACTATTTATTCTCTGTTTACTGCCTGTCTGTCTAATTAAGTGTAAATTTATCAATCTATCTGACTTTGGAATCTGAGTTACAACTATCATATTTGAAGCTATGTTAATGAACCTAACCCGGCGAGATGAATGCCTGACACAAGTTCCAGCGTAGACGATACTCAGTACTTTATGTATGCAGGAAACTTTAGCTATATTCTCTGATACATCTTGGTAGCATGGAGTGCCCCCTAGTGTGAAGTATATTAAGTCATTACCTCCTGACGTTAACACCTGCGGGGTTGAAATACACCTGACAGGTGAAGTCTGTCTCGGCTACAACCTCATAGAGGGCGCTGACTCTTAAAATTCTAATGCTGTGCTTATAAATATGTAACATGTACAAAATTATGTCTTTTTTTTTATTCCAAAAAATTCCTGTTTTCATTAATCATGAAACTTTAGCCATCTGTCTGTTAAACTATTGTAAACATGGTAGACCTACGTACAAGTCAAACTGAGATGTGGCGAGAGATTTAACTCTAACGTTACCACCGATGGGTCTATGACTTCATTGGTTACATGCCACTTAACAACATAAGAACCCAAAAAATAGAACAAACACGACACTAATATTCCAATTAAATCCATTACTTACTGCTGGTGTCTCCCATGTATTTTACGTAGAGAAAAAAAAGAGTGATTTCACTCACATGTTAGGTATATTCTTAACACTAAGTGTTGTAACAAGCAAAAACGTAACATTACACGATATGATGTAATATGTGGACCCTTGTAGTATGGAATGGTAAAGAAGCAAGTCAGTAATTAGGTTATAACGTTTCAACATCGACTTGTCAATATCTTCAAGATCCTCACAAAAAACAAGATATATTTAGAATGCCCAGGACATTTTGCGACAATTAATGAAGACAGTCGAGCGGGTGAACGATATTATGATAAGGGTAGAAGCTTATATATATATATATTCATTTTTTTGTCTATCTGAGCGTGTTTATATGATGTCTCACAAATAAATGTAGAAACGTACATAAAGACAAATTTTAATTAATATATATCTAACAGTACGTAAAATCCTGTTTATGTTATTGCACGTTACATTGCGATACTTGTAAAAGAACTGTCCTAAATTTAAAATACAAACATGAACACTATTTGAACTGAAAATAATTTAATCCGTGATAAATCTGTGGTGTGTAGAGATGAGAAGTTTTTGTAACTTTATCGTGAAATAAAGTAAAGGAAACTGTTTACAGGAACAGAATATACATGTTTCATTAGTAAGTTATATATAAAATAATTTTCGTAACATTTTTAGAAAATGAACGTGTATCTTTAACTTATTGTGACTGGGAAACCATTTTGTATTTCCATAGCAATTTGTTATATAAGGTTAGTTTTTAACGAGACATTTAATAGTAATTGCATTATATGGATATATATATATAGTTATCTGATTTAAAAGGAAATACATTTTAGTTTATTAATCTAAAACTGTAATGTTTCTTTAAAGATGAAATTTGGATAAATGTGAAAAAAGAAGAAATAAGTAAGGATAGTTAGAAGTTATCACCCACGAAAATCGGGTAGAGTTTAAGCCCCCTGATGGTAAGTGGTAATACTATTTTTTAGGTAGAGTGCTTTCTTATCAGCATGGGCTTCAGACAAGATATTCGGCAACGTAATGATGATAGTGCTCGATGTATGTGTAGTTGTTGAGGGCAAAAACCTGCTATTCGGGTCTAGTTTTGTTGTGCACAACGCCGACCTCGCCAAAGTTATCTAAGTAATCTGACAAGCGGTTGACAAGTGTTGCGGCTATAGCTGACAAAGACATATTACTCTCAAGTACTTCGAGACACGAGGCCGATGTTATCACTTCAACAAAGGACACCAGTGTTGAATTATGTCGTAAAGAATGGGCATTATTGTCAGTGTCTTAAGGACAACACAGCAATCGTAAAACTCCCTATCTCTCCCATGTATATATATATAACTATGTACATGTAGAGGAACATTACAATTACATACTTAAAGATATTAAGCTGTTAAGTTCAGAGAAGAAATTGGTGTGTAGAAAGCAGCTAGAGCATGTATATATATAACTATGTACATGTAGAGGAACATTACAATTACACACTTAAAGATATTAAGCTGTTAAGTTCAGAGAAGAAATTGGTGTGTAGAAAGCAGCTAGAGAAAAGTTCAATTCGGCAAAATGTTTATATGAATCAACTTTTTTCATCATAATTAAGTGCTTAACACTTCAAAGAGTTTCACTTACCTGATTTTATAAATATTGGCAAAAAACGTCGTAAATATATGGAGAATAAAATAGCGTCAAACTATAGTATTGTACAACATGGAGTAAACTGTTTGTTGTTGTTTTTTTCGTTAATTACATATATATGTATGTTCTTTATGAGAGCTGAATTTCCAATTCCGCCCTTACTTTCGAAATGAACTAAGCTGATTCCTAGCTTTAAAGAGTCCCAATGGGTCAGCGGTAAGTTTATGTTCTTACAACTCAAAAACCCGGGACTCGATTTCCCTTGGTGGACAGAGCGCAGAAAGCCTATTGTGTAGCTTTACGCAAAAACAATCCAGCAAGCAAAAAATATATAGTTTTAAAATTGTTTATCACATACGTTGGCTGCTATCGCTTCTGTTTTTGTAATAAAGCACATGTCCTAAAACTGTGATTTGTTGAAGTCAGACTATTAATAACACCAGAATTCCGATTATTTAAAGAACACACCCGGAAACATATACTCACACGAAACCTGGCGATAAAAGTTAAACCACTTCTATTCAATTATTATGTTATTTATTGTTATTTACTGTTTAGTTACAAACTGTCTTAATCTGGGATAAAGTGATACTGTTTCTTCCAAAAATAATAACAAAAGAATGCGTGATTACTCTTACAATTTATACCAGCGCTATTATTACCTATGCGGTTTTTTTTACCGGGTATCAGCTTTTCCATAATACTTTAGTAAGGCCTATCCTTAGCATAAATAGATGCAAAGCGTAGGCTTCACAAAGTACGATGAAGGCAGGGTTAAAGTACTTTTACTTCTAAGTACGATAGAAATATGTGTTGCAGTTGTAATAGTAGTTGCGTCATAGAAATACACGAACATCCTGGTTCGTGCGCTTTACCTGCTGTTCTGCGCACACATGTTACTGTATAAAACAAGGCACGCCTTATATACTAAAGTATGCGAATCACATCTTTTATAATCTTACCTCATTAGTAGTTAATATATTAATGATATTCAAATTAAGAGTCATTCAATATCTTGGTCATAAGAGCGTTGGTTTTACGAAGGACCTGTAATTGCACTACGTTAGGCCTCACATAAGTCTCATGTCTGACATACCCTCGTTTTGGATCAGCGAATTTATCCTTCAATCTACTAGAAACAGCG
This sequence comes from Limulus polyphemus, assembly GCF_000517525.1. Taxonomy (NCBI): domain Eukaryota; kingdom Metazoa; phylum Arthropoda; class Merostomata; order Xiphosura; family Limulidae; genus Limulus; species Limulus polyphemus. Next base: position 1,012,720 of record NW_013665667.1, on the reverse strand, counting down.
ATAAAAATGACATTTACGTGTTTACCAAAATTATTTCCTTTTATCTGTCACGTGTATTTACTTACTTTTGCTTAAAATTCAGGTTTAACTTGTTTTCATAGCCTTAATCAGCCGTATATGGCCGACATTATTTAAATGTCACTTTCTCGGTTATTTTAAATGATATATCCGTGATGTGTGAAAATATTACCTAATGATTAATAATTAACTTCAATTTATTTTTATAAGGCACTGGACGGACCATTTTAGTAAAACACAATACAAAACACGTGGGCTCACAATGTTGATAATTAAAGGGTTAGTAGCATTCCTATATTTAATAACATTAAGATAATTACATTGCCACGATATTTATATATGCATGTTTATTAAAAAAATAAGTTATTCCTTTCTTATCTCTGTATGTTTACAGAATTGCTGAAGTATTTATGATTTTAACCGTTCGCTATTATATCATTAACTATAAAATAATATAGTACAGGAAATGATAGCAGATGCTTTTATCCAATCATTATACAGCTAGCTATTCAAGCTGAAACTGAGCCGGCTCAGAACGTCACCGTTACAAGAAACAATGTAAAACGCTCAACAATACGTTAGTACTTGTATCATTGTCAACATTTCTACAACAGAGGCAAACAATGCATGTTTCAGAACGTATGGGCCAGTTTTGATTAAAATAATACTATTAAATTACATGTAGTCTGTAGTGCATGAATTATAGTAATGTTACAAGTTATACCTGTACGCTCTATTGAATTGACGTTAGTTAATGTCCTACGATTGTTGTCGTGGGTATGATGGTTTTGGTATTTTCAACCATGAGCTGAACGGCCAGGTCATAGATCACTACGCTCAGGCACAGTCGTCCTTAAACTTTGAGCTGCTGACCAGAGGGAGGTCAACCAGTTAGCAGCATCCGTCGTCGTCTACACGGCTACCATTAACGAGAAGCGCATTACAAAAAGCGATTGAATACAGCTGAAAATGCGGGCTCGAACCGTGATCCTTACGATCTTTTTTTTTGTCCGGCACAATAACCACTTGGCCTGACGTGTTGATAACAAAGTCACTGAAAATTTAAGAAAGCTACTGTAAATTGAAACAATACATGAAGTTATGTGACCAAAATAGTGTTATACAGAACTGTAGTTTGGAAATGTCAGTAAATGAATCCTGCAACAGAACACCGAGAAAATTTTCTTGTCGCTGTTGTAACTCAAAAATGGTCCGGCATGGCCAGGTGGTTAGGGCGCTCGACTCGCAATCTGAGGGTCGCGGATTCGAATCCCCGTCTCACCAAACATGCTCGCCCTTTCAGTCGTGGGGGCATTATTATGTGACGGTCAATCTCACTATTCGTTGGTGAAAGAGTAGCCGAAGAGTTGGGGGGGTGGATGGTGATGAATAGCTGTCTTCCCTCTAGTCTTACACTGATAAATTAGGGACGGCTAACGCAGATAGTCCTCGTCTAGCTTTGCGCGAAATTCATAATAAACAAACCATTCAAGAATGTAACAAGAGGTTTGATGTACGTTCTAGTGAGTGGAGTATATACGCTATGCTTAATTTCTGCTATAGATTCTGAGATTTGAATTTCTTCTTCTTCTTCTTCTTATTTTTCTAAAAGCGGAAACACCATAATCAATATCAAAACAGCCTCGGTTGCGTTTCTCATTGATGTTTGACTGATATAGTGAACGGTCTTATACTAAATAATAGCATCCATAATATTTACATTACTATTTTCAAAAATCCAAAATTCACTCCACCTCCACCCGTCAACAGGGATTCAGTGTTTTTTTTACATATTGATAACTATATATATATATGCGTGTGTGTGTGACATCCATAATAAATACCTTTTTGTAATCTGATCCGCTAATATTTGTTACCAAATATCGTTAAAAAAAATCGACATTTCACGTGTTACAGTGGGTTGAAGTCTTTTATTTTCAGAAACTTGTTTCATTCAAACCTAGAATTGCTGACCAAAACAGCACATTTTGAAACTCTTGGTCGTCGTGTGAAACCCTTCATATCGTAACTAGCATCATCCGCTCAGTTGTGTAATTGTATCCCGTGATGCTACATAAAAACATACAGACCTCTGTTATATATAACGCATCTTAATTACGTGCTGAATATCTAGCTTCGAAACTGTCTCGGTAAAATTAATGCAGATTTCAATGTCTACTTTTTTATCATTACTACCCCAACTTTTTTGTTTAAAAGCACGTCTAAAGTATTTTGAAGCGTAACGTTGAATATGTCAATTTCATTCGGTCACTGTGGAAGTTCAGTTGGATTAAGAATCAGTGAAAGTTCGAAAGTTATGAACCTGGCACGGCCTGGTTTCTAGGGCATTCAACCCGCAATATGCAGCAGATCGCGAATCCCTGTCACCGAACAGGCTCGCCATTTCAACTGTGAGGGCGTCAATATGTGACGATTAATCTCACTTTTCGTTAGTAAAAGAGTAGCCCAAGAACTGGCGGGGTGATCTTGACTAGCTGCCTCCCTTCTAGTCTATCACTGCTACATTAAGGACTGCTAGTACAGATAGCACAAATAGCTTTACGCGAAATTCAAAACAAAAGAAAGTTGTATAATTCTTTACGTTAAAACTGACCCTGGAGCACAGCAACTCGACCAAACACCAAACACGACATTCACTTCTTTACGTTAAAACTGACCCTAGAGCACACCAACTCGACCAATCACGACATTCGCTTTTTTACGCTACAGTGAACTTATGGGCAGTGAATCTGGAAACAAAAACAAAAAACAGAAATAATTAAGACATTGGAGATGTTGTATAAAGTGTAAAATACTTTTCCTTTCCTCAAAAAAAGTACTGGTAATAGGATAAAGATATTGTACAAGACCCTTAGTGTACCCTTAATAATACCAAATTTAGAGAGATAACACCAATTACATACATATGGGGGGTCCTAAAAGTATAATTCAATACATTATTTAATATGAAAAATATATACCATTTCTTAATATACTGTACAGCGTGACCTGCATCTAACTTTAAGTACATAACGTATTCCTTTCAACTATTAATGATGATAAAGTAAATAGTTTTTTCCCTTTTCTTACATTAGAATTTGTATGATAACATTTAATGAACACCTTGGTGTGGAAGGGATTTTCTCTTTTGTTATTTTCTGCAGAAATAGTTTTAATCTTTATTACCAGTTGGCATCTTAATGAAAATAATAAGAGTAAAACCCTTCAAGACTTTTTAATTTTGATGAGAATCAAAATGAAAATATTTTATTGCAGTTTTAAAGCCAAGGTAAAGGAAAAGTTACTATTATTTTATGGAGATAAGCGGGTTATTATATTTGAATTCCCTGCGCGACTGATCATACTTACAAACTTACACACATATATAAGTGATATTCTTATGTATTCGTGTCGGATATTCGCGAAAAGATATAAGATAGCATTTGCGCATAGCCATTCCTAAATCTAAACTGCTAGAGGGAGGAGGGGGGTGAAAGTATTCAACAATACTTATTCCCACCTCTTATGGTAAAGAGATGCGAACTATTGACTCTCAGATCCAATATTCTGCACGTTACCCTATTGGTCATACCAAACTCAACTGATACTATCCAAACTAAACATTCTTTTTAGCATCACGTAATGACAAGGTTAATAAACTAAAGCTCTTTTGATTTCCTTTCTTAACTTTTTCCCCCTAGTAATTCGTGCTATGAACTGAAAGTGTAATACATCACAGTAAACTAAACTAGAATATTCTAACTACTTTATCCCCAACATTGTCCCAACGTCAAATTATTGGAATAATTTTATGAAGTATTAAAACTACGTATCATTAGAATATTTAAAGAACTGAACTTTGTACTTCCACTGATCTCACACCTAAACTAACAAAACAACTAGTGGATACAGAGAGGACATTCTGTCATTCTGCTACTCACCTACAAGGTTTTGCACTTCAAGCTGGCCCATAATTCATCCACTTCCTACTCCCTGAGTGCCAACTTTAAATTAGTGTTCGGAGCACTGAGGTCTCAGCGCTGCAGCCCAGCTCTAGACTTCTGTTTTCAAAATGATCGGCGCCGGGTAAATTGTATTCCAAACAAATGACGCCCAGGAGTAAAACAATGGAGTACGAGATTACTATAGTAGCTCGTGAGCACGTGGCATCACGCATTTCCTGGGTTTTGTAGATTCATGCACGCACTAAAGAAATTCACAGGCATTATTTCACATTTCAAAATGTATAGTAAATAGCTTTTACATTTTATAAGTGTGGTTCTCGAAAACCACATGTTCATACATTCGCATGGAAAGCGAAATAAACATTTCCACATCACCTCCTACTATCAAGTACCATAGGAATATCGGTTGAGATTGTAACGTTCTGGTAGAAAAGTATGAGGAAATTCGGTCGCATTAATGCAATTTATGTATCTGAATAATCTTTGACGTATTCGTTTCATAGCACCCCCCCCCCAGTGGCACAGCAGTATGTCTGCGGACTTACAACGCTAGAAACCGAGTTTCGATACCCGTGGTGGCCAGAGCACCGAT
>NW_013665667.1:986765-1007224 GCF_000517525.1 Limulus polyphemus | reverse complement strand
GATAGCCCATTGTGTAGCTTTGTGCATAAATTCAAAAAAAACAAATAAACATTTACATAATAGTTCCAGTACTAATTCTACGACTTCAAACTTTTTTAGTGTTTATTTTATTTGCAGTTTTAACAACAGGTGAGCAAGAAATATAATACTGTATTTAGAAGTATCGTGATCCATTGCACAAATAACGGAGGTCGAAGCCTTATGACTTTGATTTTGACCACTCCTGGTTCAGAACTTAAAATATCCACGAAGAAAAATTAATATACATTGATTATTTTGTATTCATTAATCCTGATTCTTTTATTCGTTTAGACAACAGAAAATTTTAGAGATATTTTTATTTTTTTTTATATTAAGAACATTTTATTTTAGTTCGTAATAACATTTTACCAATATTATCCGAAGTGGCTCGAGTTAAATGAACAAGGGGATACTTCTGATCATCTGAATAAAAACAATGTTTCTGAATTTAGGAAAGTTTATTATTTTTCCACTATACGTTGAAACATGGTCTAAGCTGACTGACAAAAATATTTTATAATATAAACAAATATATATATCTTATTGTAAATTATCAAAAAAACGAAAATGAGATAATACTAAATTAGCTTCGATGAAACGTTTCATTTTTAAACTGTATTATCACTTTGGGTTTAGCTTCTTTTAACCATGTGTGTTTTGGATGTTTTTCAAATCCACATAAAAATAGATATGTGGCTTAGACGTATACGAGAGAAACATTTACTGCTGAATTGTTTATAAAAGGCTCGCAAGAATTAAAATGATCACACATTAAATTGTCCCCAATATCAGGTAGAAATAATTCGAGTTTTGGGTCAAATTAGGACTAACTTTAACCGTCCTTTCGCTTAAAGGTCGATTCTGTGATCAGTTTCCATCTCTAAAGGGGAAAGTGGAGGGGGGGATCCATATGTATACTAATCAAGCAACAATGAATTATCTGGGTGTTTAGTAATGGAGTGATGTATATAAATGATCAAATTCACGGTGTGATGGGTTTTATCTAAATTAAACTCCTCGGGTGATGTTCATAAATTGCGAGGAGACTTCCAGAAGCCCCTAACAAAATGAACAAAACACAGCTGGAGATATTAAAATATATCACATCTCACCATAAGCAAGGGTTGGGTGCCTCTTATGTTTCACCCAAGGGCATATCTTTCAAAATGTCCAATGTATGCCATTGCTGCATTGAAATAAGTTCACAAGGCTGGCAGAGGAAATAATAACGGTTGATTTATTTCATTAGTGCTCCCCAGGTGGCCCCCTGCAGGTGCGAAAATGCCAGACATGAGTTCAGGGGAACCCATAATTCCCTGCTGGGCTGTCATGAGGTGACAGGAACATGTAAATTTAAATGCTTGTTATTGTCGACGATAATGGAACAACCTGCAGTAGACGGCTTGCATGGACCCACGTAAGCACCGATGCCCGCAGAAGTTTATGAGATAATTTTAAATATAATTCACAAATAAAAGAAACTTAGGTAGGTCCAAATGTACTGAGATAACGAACCTTTACACAAGCGTGCGATTCTAGTTTATTAAAACTTGTTTCGTACGCAGACGGAAGGATACGTTTTAATGTAATATGCACCATTTTTATAACCAGAAAATTAAAGGGATATCCGATGTTTAATATTTGAAAAGAGAATGAACTGGATTATTCTAAAAATGGTACAGTGTTTAATTATTTGATTTTAATGTTAAATGATCAAAGTCAGTCACTGAAACAGTTTATTACGTATCTTAATTCATTTCATTCATAAGTCGTTTTTTTTTAAATATTTCCGAAATTAAAACAAAAATCAAAGAAAAATCTGAAAGGTAAACAGCCCGGTATCACTTGTCGTAAAGTTATAAGATATACATGGTCTACTCTCCACTGATCTATATATATATTCTAAAACAGTTTAAGATTACCGATGGTTTAATTGGTTTCAAATTACCAAGAAGTGTAGGTTAAACTTTAAGGTGATATAACTTAGTATCATATATTATATAGCGAAACGTACGCAGTTTCAAACTACAACCATTGCCATAACCCCTCTCCAAGCTACAGGTAGATAACAAGAGAGTGTCTTTCAACATAGTCTTGGATGATTTTATGAAAGAATTGAAGAACCTTTGTTTCAAGTAGCTTTTGTTTATACTTATGATATTTAATTTGGTTTTAGCAACTTAAAGCTAACTGTATAAAGTAAAATAAAGTTATGAAATAAAGTAATTCGGAATTATTTGTAATTATTTCGGTTGCCATTCTTAATCACTCAAACACTCCCTTCTCGACAACCAATTAACTTATTTGCGACGGTTTCTCCACTTATGCTGAACAAGAAATTTCTTCTCAACAAGAAATACTCTATAATTCTCAAGATTATTGATATAACTGCATTTTTACCACAAAAAAAAAAAGAAAGAAAGAAGGGGAAAAAAGAAGCAAACATTACGTATGCGAAATCAGATAAACATAATAGAATAGATACAATAGAATATAAATATCGTGTTGCGATTTCAGTCATCTAAGGTTCATCGGTCTAACTATCAATCTAAAAACATCATAATCTATCGGAAACTTACAAAATTAAAACCCAGCTAAGTAGATGAGGGTTTATAGTACTCGATATCCTAGTCCTCAGCTGGTCATCATTCGAGTTTCGTTACCTAAAGCTAAAAGTCCCAATTCGATGAAGCTGAAAAAAAAATTCACGAACATATAAAAATCCAAAAGCAAAACTTCTATTCCGTAGTTGTTATATATTTTACTTTGATGCGAAGTCAATGGATATAGAACTGTGCTAACATTTGGTTTCCAGAAGAAACAGTTTGGGTTATCGTTAATAATCTTCTGAAGAACATCAGCTTGGATCCGTTTAAAACTTGCAAACGGACGAACAAATTACCTCAGTTAAAGGTAAAACTCCACAACACTGATTAATAAATTACAGCTTAATAAATTGACATTCGTTTTACATGTTAAGAGCAGTTACTTACATACATCACTGAAAATTTACATTTTATGACTTTATATATTATTCATATACACTAAGCGCTATTTATGTTTATCAATTCATAAAATTTTAAAGGGACGAAAAGGAGCTTATTAGATTGTCAGGTTTCGTGGTTCGTTTTCTATCATTATGCAATGATTTTTCAACCTATAGATTGCTATTATTATGGCAGTCATTGTCTTAGCCACGACGATTTTTTTTCAATGTCAGATCTTGGTCTAATGTTCCATTTTTAATGACATATAATCCTACAACATGTTTTTGATCTCCTAACGACAAAGAAGTTGAACTAAACGGCCGACAGATATTCAATGTATTCATAACCTAAGTTTTTGTTGTTAAATGGGAATTTTTCAGACGTTCTTAGTGAAAAGTTCTCAGTTAATTGAGTAGGATATATTTCAGAGAAAGTTTTCTGGGGTAATCAGTTTCCGTAAAAAAAATGTGTCAGTGTATTTATTCAAAACTTACATAAACTTTTTTCTTTTTTTACTGTGCAAAATACCATTGGCTGAGATGAATTCGACGGTGTTGAATTGAACTGTATCTTATTTATTCGTTATTACTCCTCAAACAGTCGCATTCTTTGAAAACTGGCTCATATGCTAGTCACGTCTTGGGATTATTGGGTTATCAGATCAATAAATTCAGCTAGCTATGCTTATTTTGTTTTGGTCTTTCGAAGGATACGTTGGCCAGGAATGTTGTCACATTTATTTTTATAGCTTCGCAGGTGCAGCAGTTTGTATACGGAGAACAACAGCATTGAAGTAGTTTATATCTTGTATTAAGTTCGTGTTATAAACCGGATTGTATATAAAAAATAAAAATAATGCCGACCAGATATTTCTACGTGCGACGGTGAAGTCTAATATTTCTAAAAACAGATAGAAAGTGTTGTTTTCCTCAAGACAAGATACAGCCCATGGTGAACGACGTTGACAGTGAGGGAAGACAGCTCAATGTAGGGCTTTTTTTGTTTATATACAACGAACAGTAATGCTGTTAGTCATGAATCAAAAGAAAGATTAACTGTTGGCTAGTAGTATACAGAAGTTTCTGTAGACAGTTTCTGGGTTAGGTGGAGACGAAACGTGACGTTGAGGGTCAGATGAGCGCAAAGAGACCGAGCCCTAGTAACTTATTATACAAGTTAGAACCTATAGTTATTCCGTCAAAAGTAACTGGCAGCCACTGACAGCCTCTTTGGCAACCTATTATTAGAGCGAGGCTATCAGATTTACAGACACTAATGTGGTACCTGCATGAGGTACATGACCTTGCCCCACAAATTTGTATCTCTTAATCGTTTGTCGACATCAGGCGTCGTAGAACAATATTTAAACAACCTGCCGTTTTCCGAATATGGTTTTCACCTCACATAATTCCTCTGGCCAAAAAAAAATAGTATCTTAGGTTTCTAAACACTTTATTACAGAGGCAGCAAGTCAGCTCTACAATAAGCTTTCTTTCTCATAATATATATTTATACTTTTAAATTTTCAAATGGTTATACAGATACCCTAATGTTTAAGCCAATGAAAAACAAGCTCATAGAAAATGAACTAGAAACATAATTACACAATATAAATCCCTTCTGGACATTAATCGTGAATGTTTCTACAATATGCAAAATGCATAAACATCGATTTCAAGTTTTAATCTTTAAAATTTTCTAAACTTACGAATCGAGACTAATTTAATTTAATATTTTTTAGTATGACACAAGTAAAAACATAATAAATTTATGTGTTTATGAGCTCCAAAATGCAGACGTTCTCGGGAACTCCAAAGAATGTTAGGCTTAATATATTTGAGGATGTTAATATTGAATGCTTCTGAAATATATAAAATACATAAACACCGATTTCAGGTTTTAATTTTTAAACGTTTTTGAACTTGCGAATTGAGATGAATTTAATTTCTGTTTTTTTTTTTAATACAATGATTTTATTTCAAAACACAATTTATAGTATAACATAACTAACAACATAATAATAATTTATGTGGTGTATAAGCTCCATAAAGTGCTAAAATACCTGTTTAAACCACTAGTCTTTCATACACGAGGTGTTCAGTATTAAAGAAATAAACACGCCAAATTGTAATAAATCCACCAAACCGCTTTCTTCATGATCAAGACGTAAAACTTAAAGATAATCAAAAGACCCCCCACCCCGACGCTATCTCGATAAAATAGTTAGTTTTTTTTGTTGTTGTTGTAGTGCAAAGATCCACAATGGGCTATCTACGCTGAGTCCGCCGCTGGAATCGAACTCTTAATTTTAGTATTATATGCCCTCAAGCTTACGGCTAAGTCACAGAAAGCCGACGTGATTAGTAGTTTAGCATAAAAGCACTATTCACACGTATTGCTTGTGACAGGCTTACATAGTTTAAGTTTTACTCTTTTTGTCAGGTATCTGTTGCATCGCCTTCATCCTAGAACTGAGCCACTGATATCCAAATAATTTGAAAATCTAGGAGCAAAACATACCAGATATCATATATGTAAATTCTTCGAAACGTACATTCAAAAGCATTACGTGTTTACTACGTAATTAGCACAACAAATTTTCACATATCTGGCTGTATAATGTTCATTTCATTTTAATTCCTGTAAGAGCAGAAACGCCCCCCAGTGGCACAGCGGTATGTCTGCGGACTTACAACGCTAGAAACCGGGTTTCGATACCCGTGGTGGGCAGAGCACAGATAGCCCTTGTGTAGCTTTGTGCATAATTAAAAACAAACAAACAAGAGCAGAAACATGGAACTAATGTCACAATGCAGGTCAAACGATAACACGGGAACCTCCTATTGGTCGGAAAAAATATCGTGACTGTGCAGAGAGATTAAAAAGACTTATCAATGCGTTTCAACTAATAAATAATATGAATGATTACTTGCGTGGTATTGGATATAACATAAATGATTAATTATTACATGGTTAAAATAAATAAATAATATTAGTGTTTTTCGAGTATTTTTTAATGGTCTGATAAAATTGTCTATTGTAATATCATGATGTAATAATATTTTCCATTCTGATTAAATATCTCATTTTTTACATATATATGTCTTTCCTTATCTATTAAATAATATTGGTCCATTTCACTTTGAAAGTTCATCGAAAGGTTAAGTTATATGCTTTTTTCTAATATTTTATACTTTGATCTATGATTAAAAATCGATCTAAAAATGGGACATTCGATTAACTGTCATTTTGAAGAACTTATTTTTGAAGATTTGTTTTCGAAGAATTGTTATTTTGAATAATTCTTTTTACAAGTAAAATGTAGTAAATTCTGAAACACGACGTGAAAGTATGTATGTTTGCAGTTTCTAAATCTCAGTTCTGTGACTATTTCATTTGGAAATATTCGCACATATACATGTGTATATCAGTATATATAAAAGTCAAGAGTCGGTCACGCTTGATTTCTGCGAGTTTCGTAAGTTACACGAGTCCAATTCCACTATTTCTCCTGTAATACTTCCTCTTTTGATTGCCCATTCACATTTTAGTTGAATTTAATCGCTAACATAGGCGTAAATATCTCCTACATTTCAACACTTTTTCTGCTACATAAAAGCCTGTTAAAGAGAAAGTTTCCAAGACCAGATCAAGCATGGCGTTATGTGTGTGACACTACATCATCCACATCATTATGACGTCAAGCTAGATAGGATCCAAACAGGAAAGCCGTGAAGACTCTTGGAAAAAATAAGTTTATGGTTGGGGATTATTACGAAAAAGCCTTTGTTAAAACAGACTGAAGATACCAATTATCTGTAGGGAAGAGGATGACTTTTCCTCAGAAGAACAGGTGTGTATGCAATCACATGGTCATCATATGTTTAAGTCTTTTATCCGAAGGCGCCAATATGAATGTTTGCTCAGTTATATGTAGTGATTTTCCTGAAAAATGAAATTTTACATTTCTTTTGTGTATTGCCAGCTTTATACCGAATAATTTTGGTTTCCAGTGGTTTTCCGCCGTTTTTGACGGGCTTTTACGCTAATATATATATGGAACATGAATAAATATAAGAAGAATTACTAATGGGGAAAAAAATGGAAAAACGCCTGAAATTATTGCTAATTTGTTTATATAAAAGTATAAAATTTCCACTTTATTAAACTTCTTCACGTTCCATGGATTTGTTGTTGATTGTTGTCGAGAGACTTGCTGATTTACGTAATTCAGAATGTAGTGAGTTAGCTCTTTGAAACTATAGCTTAAAAAGACCTTGAAGAAAATGGGTTAACTACTAGTTACCTGGTGGTCCTACAGCCATGCTTGCATGTGACAGGAACGTTTGTAATAACGGGTACAACCTTCAAATATAAAATGCCAATACGCATGCACAAATCTTTCAGTGTTGTTGATTACATACAAATAAAAATGCACAGGGAGTTTTTTTTTGAAAGATTCCTCTATGTACACCATGTAATTCTCTAAACTATTGGGTAGAACAAGCCGCCTGTAAGAGCAATTCCAAAGAGGATAATGACAGTGGCAACTGTGTAAGGCAAACCCAAAGCCTACGTGGATTAAAAACTCAAAGAAAGTTCATCACGGAATTGTGAGTTGGCAAAAGCAGTCATTACCCACAAACGTGTTGTTTCCCGCTTCACCTTTGGATAGCGACAACATTCATTACCAAACATACAGTGATAAAAAAGATGACTGGTGTCTGTTCAACCTCGTTCTGATGGAGTACACCTAGTAATACAACGTAATAGAAATGATAGAGGATAGTGGCAAGATATAGTAATTTGGCAGCCATTTTAAACAGAGCCTTTCATCCCTCTAATGACAGGGTATGATTATGAGTGATGGATAACCCTACCCTAATATTACGCCTACCTTGCATACCCTGTAATTTTGTCGGCAGTAGACAGTAGAGTAGGGTGGTACCCATGCCCGTATACGCCCTTCTTCCAGCCCTCTGCCATTTTCTTTTGTATACCTGTAGCCAACAAGTTTCCTCTCCTGTGGGTTACTTGTGTCCAAATAAATGAAAAAAAACTTGGCGTAAATATAACGGCAATATTGAAAAATGTATTACAGATTTAAGGTAATAATACCGAAGACATTCAGTGTCTCAGGCGCTCCATGTGGCTATTGTTTGTTGTGCTCTGGCGTCACCAATAATAACTTATTTTGATTTTACATGAGTTTTCGTCTGTGATCATTCAAGCATATCCAGAAATGGAACAGAAAGAATAGGATAATAATAATGCAACTATCTCATTTCAGAGTTACAATTTGTCACTATGACTGAAAAATAAAGACAATCGTGATCGTCAACATACCAATCCTTCTGAAGAGGTGAACATAAAAATAGATTTCAAATGAGCCTAGGTGATCTACACCATTCTTGTCACGTAATATATCTACAGTATCAAACTTCAAGTGTATCAATTTATCCATATAAAAGTTTCCGACTTAAATTATTTTTCGAGAAGAAATATGTGGGTTAAGCTTAGACGCAAAAAAGTCGAAATAGCTCAGCACCAATGGTCAATGAACATCTAAGCATAACACGAATCATCTATAATACGTAAAATATTACGAACCAGCTTAGTACCAACTATATTGAATACGTAAAATAATACGAATTATCCCAGTACTAAGTGTTAATGAATACGTAAAGTAATACGAATCATCCCAGTACGAACTGTTAATGAATACGTAAAGTAATACGATTCAGCTCAATACTAACTGTTAATAAATACGTAAAGTAATATAAATTAGATCAGTATTAATTATCAATGATTACCTGTTTGGTTTATTCGATATAGCTGTACGTTCCTTTGGACAAATATAATTAACCTACTAAAATCATTAATCAGTTGTAAGTTCAGATGGCACAACTGAAATTATCATTAACTTAAGAGTGGGAAGCTATCTTCATACATATGATAAATATTTACCTTATCACTTGAGCCTCGAAGAGTTGAAATACTTAGCTTCAGCCTGAGACTTACATCAAGAGACATTGTTGGATTTATATATATATATATATATATATACACACACACATAAAATTTTTTGATTATAGTTATGTGTGCTATCACCCATAAAATAACACTGCACACATAAACCTATATGGTGAACCGCTTATCCCTTAAGGCTTCATTATCGAAGTAGCTTTCATTATGCACATGAAAAAACATCTCAGCAAGAAAATTGTGACCATTATTTTGTAAATATTAACCCGCATGCATACTTTGGTAGCTACTTTTTTTCGCTTGTAGGATTATGCATTATAATTTTATTTTAATATTGTGAATAGTATTCTCTATTTTTATGTATCATTAATTTAGGAATTAAAGTTTATTTGCAAGGAATTTTCGTGCGTTTGTATTTTCACCAATGAAGTAATAACATGCTTTTCAGAAGACCGTAATTATTTTTTACAACGTAATCTAAATTCGTTTATACCGTTTTATTTTTGTTTATTTAACTGGCATGAAAAGAACATCACATTTTTAACACCTCATTCCGAAATAAACATCTTGGTGTTCCTTTTGTATGTTCAGTTTTTTCCTTATTGTGTATCTGTGCTATTTCCGATTTGTAGAACGACTAAAAAAGGGGCGACTTTTTCTGCCATGGCACAAGATATAGATATATATATAATATTGCCCCATATTCTTTGTTTTATGGAATAACGTGTTGGGAGAGATTGATGACCTCTTTACCATATTCTTATTAGTTGCAGCCTATCTTCATGTATAATACCCGAAACATCAACCATGTATATATATATTTTTTCTTTTAGCAGTCTCCTGTTTAGTAAGAATACAAACTTCCGTATATGTTAGCGTATTCAAAAATTATAATACACAAAAACTAAATGTGAAGCTCAATCTATCATTCGATTTACTACTTGTCACAGAGTTATACCAGTATCGGGGAATTCTACCCCTTATCAGTAACCCTGAACAAGGGCAAATCGAAAGAGTAAGACTAGGCTTCATATAGTAATAGTGTACACTGTAGATTATAAGTACACATAATAATGTGCATTACGACAAAATGCGGGTAAAAAATGTTTAAATACTGAATAAAATTTCTTAGATATTAACACCATTGTTTTCTTTTTTACTTTAGAAGACAACCTTTTTGATTAACTCACCGAAACGAATAACTTCAAATATCGTTATATTTCGCATTCTGTTGTAAAAATATGTAAATTTAATGTTTAATTTTTACATTATTTACCTCATGTAAGACCAATTACGTTCAATTAACGTGCTCTGTATTGACTATTATATAAATATTGTCCAGTAGCATTTGAAGCATTACGTCCAAGATAATCAGTAGACGGTCATGATTTTCTTTTCCCTTGCACTTCGAAACTTGATGAAGAGTTCATGGATGAGAATGAGTTTCACAAAAAAAAAAGCAACATTTTCAAATAAATGAACTGTAGTTTATAGACCATTCAAACTCGTGAAACTAAGAAAAAGAATAACAAAACAGCAATAGGAGACTTTCAGCGGTACAGACTGTCAAAGGCTTAGTGTAGTAAAGAAAGTAATTTAGGTGTATAACGAAGGTGATAGAAAAAAACAGTTGTTGAGTTGTAAGTGCCAAATCTTGCAGGCCTGTAATTGGTTGTGCATATTTGTCGCGTGGTTAGGCTAAAAACGACGCCATCTGACCCGTACATCAGCCTCTTGTTCCCTGGCCCGGAATAGTCTTGAAAATAGTAGCGTGATTATTTACTTTAGCAATAGTGAGCATCGCAGAGTTCCTCATTTTTCACTCCAAAGTGACATTTCCAAAGAAATATGATCACCAACTTTAGAGTAAAGTAGCGATTTAGGCGATTGATTATAGGCCACATTTGAAACAACGTATTTTTTAAGTAAAGAGTCTGTTGTTGCGGTAGTAGAAGCGTTATTTGTAGTTCTACGTCTTTCGAAGTAAGCCAACGCCGGTTGAAGTACTGAAATAGCGTTGTTGAAATCTTTGCCGTTTGTGCTGTCACTCACAATAAACTCTACATGAATGATAGATTGAGTAAGCACGCATTACCTAAAGTTCGACTTCTAATTCAATGCAACCTAATGTGTTTTCCGTTCCCCATAAAATAAGTATTTAAATAGCCTGTTTCCTAAGTTATACAGAAAATGTAGTGGTGGTTAGTTTTAAGCGCAAAGCATAGCTACACAATGGATTATCTGCGCTCTGTCCAAGCAGGGAATCGAGCTCCGGATTTTAACATTATACGTCCGTCAATTTACTGCTGACCTACCGGGGGACTATATAAAAGAAGAAAAAAAAGGAGGGAGAGAGAAAGAACTATATGTAGAAAAAAATCTTTGTGCAATTTAACAATTACAATAGACGTTCGAGCAATGCTACAATGGGATTCAAAATCAGTTCATTACCTGACTAAAGCTCACCGGTGGGTTAGTGGTAAGTTTATAGATTTACAATGTTAAAATTCGGGATTTGATTCATCAGCGGTGGATAAAACGCAGATAGCCTGTTAGGTAACTTTGCGCTGAAACAAACATTTAAAAAAATGACTAAACTTTCAGGCAAATGTTGTTAGGCTGTAATCTTTCGCGTTAAAACAGCTACTGAGCCTAATTATTACATTGCGTCTTTCAGAACATTTTACAACTGTATTAACATTAAAACGAGATAAGAAACCAAATGTTATCATATCTTGGAAACATGGTTCTTCTTATGACTCATCATGAACTCACGGCACTTAATATTACTTATTTTGAGTTCATGGTTCTTGAAATTACTCATATTAAGCATATGGTTCTTATTATCATTCATTTAAAACACAGAGATACTTATCTTGAACACATGGCTATTGATATCATATGTTAATTAAACAGAGGAAGTAAAATATATCTGAGAGTCACAACAAGAGTTATAAAAACTTTCTTTGTTCTGCGCAGTTAATTCATTTAATTCTGTAACATAACTGTGTAAAAACTACAAACTTCCCTTGTCTTTACAACATATCACACGTTTGAAGTGTGACTAAGCTAACTCCAAACTCTAATGGCTTAATGTTATCTACTGTGGTGATGATTATATAGTATTAAAACTAAATCGTTGTAACAAACTCAGAACAATAATGTGAAAGAGTTTGTTTACACTTTCCTGCTGTATGACTTCTATTTGCGCTTCTCCAATAGTAAAGTCGTCTCAATAAATTTCCCCAAAAGTTTTAAACAGCAATAATCAGTATATGAACAGATTTCAAAGTTTATCATTCTTCTTTTATTTTTCCCAGTCTGATGTTCGTCACTGAACATGGTCATTTATGCTGGTGTGAAGTTTTCATAACACAGGTGGTTAGGACGCTCGACTCGCAATCTGAAGGTCGCGGGTTCGAATCCCTGTCCCACCCAACATGCTTGCCCTTTCAGCCGTGTGGACGTATTGATGTGACGGTCAATCCCACTATTCGTTGGTAAAAGGGTAGCACAAGAGTTGGCGGTGATGACTAGCTGCCTTCCCTCTAGCTTACACTGCTAAATTAGGGACGACTAGTGCAGATAGTTCTCGTGTAGTTTTGCGCGAAATTCAAACAAATCAAACCATAACACCTGCGATAGTTTTATTGTCTTGCAATTTGTATATGTTTAACAGTAATTCCTGTACGCTGAATCCGAAAATGATATCTATTTTTCACAAAATGTCATAATGCAATTCATAAAAGAAAGACAACAACACGTAGTTTTGAGACTAAAAGACGTAGATTTCATACACAAAAAAATCAGGATGAATGAGGATGCATATTCGTTTGACATCAATGCTCTTCCCTTTTCTTCAGTTTGTTTGTGTTTTTGTTAACAAACATAATAATAAAAAATGTTCATTGTGGTAAACGAAATAATAATTTGATCTAAGCAAGAGTTTTTTTTTGCTTCCCGATTTGTAAAAAATCCTTACGTGATAGAAAACAAATTAATATTATTTTCGAAATCTGCATAGCTGAATTATGGAAAATCCGTTATTACAACCAAAACAACTTTTATGATATTTAAATTCGCAGGCCTGTGTAAGTTCTAACAGACAAGAAAATATTACTTTCTGCACGATTATGCACCGATACTGTTTTTCCAAGCACAAAAGACTACATGAAGCAAACAACTAATTTTTATGTTTTCAACTAGTAATATTCCATTCTTCATTTGAATAGTTATAATGTTCAATATAAATCTACTTTAATTTTACACTTATGAAAATCACCTAAGATGGCTCGAGCCTCATAAGATATTATTGGGATTACAGCCGAAAAAGTAGATAATAGTTAGGGCATCCAACTGATGATTTAATGCATACTAATAACTATATATTTATATTTCATTGTGATTTGTTTATAACTTTAAATATTCTTAGTTTGACCGGTATATGAAATTAGCTACATTATTTAATAACCTATTATATTTGACTTTTGATCCATTCCGTTTACTTTCTTTGATCAGGAATTGTAGATAATTATATACACTGAAACGCTAAATATTTTATGTAGTATTTGAACAAACGAACTGATTTGATAATGATGCTATAAAGGAAAACAGATTGCAAACTTACCTTAGTTTTTGAAATAGTAATTTAATAAGTTTTTTTATTTGGTAATGATATTATAATAACGAAAAACTAACTTTAAGCTTCCTTTATTTAATAATTACATTATGTATAGTGATAAACCAGCTGTAAGCTTACTTGATTTGGTAATGACAATACATAAAAATTGACTACACTTTTCTTTGACTTGTGTAATAACACTATATCAATACATTTATTAAGCATGTTTGGCTTGGTTTTGGATGACATTACAATAACATAATGTATTTCTGTTTGGCTTAACATCAGGTTAAATCAAGAAACTTATTATAAGCCTACTTTGCTTGATAATAATATTTCATGCATCTAGTATTCATAGTATTATAGTGGATATAAAACATATTCAGCAGAAAATTCGTAAGTCAAATTAGATCGATTTTAGCTGTATATAAAACAGATAATTAGTAAATAGTTAAATAAACAGAATAATGCAAGGATAGTGAAAAGTACACAAACTAATTAATTCATAAAATAGACAGAGAGATAAATAGGTTAGATCACAAGAACATCGTAAATGTCTTTCGTCGAGTCATCAAAATGTCTAAGACTCCTCATTACAACAGTATGTGGTGGTGATCGTTCTAAAACTGTTGATAGCATTCCTAATGGCTGAGATCCAATGACGTCACAGAAGACCCAAGTCATGTACGGATAGAGTACAGGTCGTTGACGAGAGGAGAAGGCGAGAAAGGTTTGAGAAGGGGGGGGGGCGCCACTGCTTGGAGATAGAGGCCAAGGTGCAAAACTCATCTCTACTCGTTATTACAAGTATTGCGTGGCAGGGCCACAGTGCCAGGTCGGCAGTGCCCTGCCTCTTCAAGTGTTCCGCCTCATCAGTATACAGGAAACACCCCTGCCCTCTGTCACATTCATCACTAGCTTTACATCATAAGTCATTTATCAGCTCATACATCAAATGTCAAATTAGCCCAGCCCTTACTGCCACTGAAACGCTGGGGGTCTTGAATCTTAGCATACGTCCTGCCTGCATACATCTAAACAGTACGCGATGAATATTTAATTTTTTGTTTGTAATATAACATAATTTTGACCCACATATGGATAAACTTGCTATCTTATTTCCCCCTTGACAGAAACCCTAAGCTTCTTCTGAGATTACAATCACAGCTATTTTCGCTTTGACTTGATTTGAAGTTTGTATCAAACTGAGATTGTTTATTCAAACAAAAGTAAACTTTTTCGCAGACAAATTATTAACTTGCTTGAATCTAAATTAACTCTCAAGAAACTATCAAAACCATAGAATGTATTTAAAAACAAGGGCATTAGATCTTTACTCATTACTATTAATGACAATATGAATTGCCCCTCAGTGGCACATCGGTATGTCTGCGGACTTACAACGCTAGAAACCGGGTTTCGATACCCGTAGTGGGCGGAGCACAGATAGCCCATTGTGTAGCTTTGTGCTTAATTCTAAACAAACAAACAATATGAATTTGTAACAATGTTATAAAGTATTTTTGTTTAATGTCTAAACTACACCAAATATAATTGTTATTAAACAAATAAGCCGGAAATGATTAGAATGTAATCGAAGTTCGTTGTTTATAAAACGTGACCTGTTTCGAAATCCACGGTCACGTGACTGATTTTCGGAAAAAACATCCAATTTTGTACGCACTGTTCTATCACTTAAATACTTTTTAACTTACTCCATTTCCCCTTCATTTTAAACCTGGGATTACAAAGTTAAGATAAAAAAGAACTAAATAAATTGAATTATTAATTAGGAATATATATATTTGGAGAACAATTACACAGTACAATACAATTCTGCTATTATTATGATATAACCATTGAATAATTCAATAGTAAATATGCTGAAATGATAAAATGTATAAGTGCCTTCTGGTGTCGTTCATGTGGATGTACTTTATCTTACTAGTATTAGGAGCAATGTTTTGTGCCTTAATGCATTTTCTCACTTCTTATACCATGTACTTTCATTCGTAGTTTTACATTAAAAGTTTAAAGATAAAATGTAAACAACAGTATACACAATTTCAGGATAATAGAAGTTTAGAAAGATAGTTTAAACTATTTAGCCTTAAGATGCTGTAAAATGATACATTTCTTATCATAAAACAAGAACTTTAATTAATAGATTATTAGTTATTAGTTATAGATGACTAAAAACACAATCATTTGAAGACAAAGTAACATGTGTATTGTACAACGTATACAGTAATGAACAATATTTGTTTTTATTTACAGAAGATATTAGAAATAGTTATGTTTTCAAAACCTTCACCATAATGGTAATGTTTCGTTTGCTACATTTTTTAAAGTTTTTTTTTTTTTTAGTTTTTAATATCTTTAATCACATCTGTTGCCCTATGATATCTGACGCTCTGTATTGCACTATACCATTTGAACTAATTTAACTCTTCCATACATGCTTCATGTTTTAATTATACTTTATTTAACATTTGACGTCACACAATGAGGTTTACGTTGTCAAAATGTTGTGACTGGGTGTGATCTAACGGTTAATAGATCGGACTATAAATCTGTGTGGGTTATAAAACTGATTGCTAAATGAAACTATTCAATTAGAATAGCCCAGGAGTTGGCAATGGGTACTATTGACTATCTGCCTTCTGCCTTTTCTCTAACCTATCAGTTCAAAATTTGGGACGATTAACTTTTTATAGCCTTGCGTGAATATCCGAAATGAACAATTAAAATCATTGGCTATTGTTGAGAACCTCTGTAAGCATCGTATTTCTAACCAATTCCATACTGCATATCGGAACCCTTCACGTTTGTGTCCATTATAGTCTGAACACTACACAACATGGCAGGTTTTAAGGCAACTATATCACATTACTATCGTGTAAATTGCTTCGAGAAATGGTTGCATTTCAAGAAACCTTAACTCAATGTTGAAAATCATAATAGCCAACATTAAACAGTAAAAATACATGAAAACAAATGGAAATGTCTTGTTTTGAAAGACAAGTTATTCAAAACTCATTCTTCAGATCTGGGAAAAGTATTAGAATAAAAAATTAAGTTTTATTTAGGGATAGAACAAATAAATAAGTAAAAAAAATAAGTTTTTAAAAACAGTTAATTATTTTATTCACACACAAAACATTAATTTTCACGTTACAAATTCTTCCTTTTTGTTTCTTTGTTCTGCATTTCGCGCAAAGTTACACGAGGGCTATCTGCGCTAGCCGTCCCTAATTTAGCAGTGTAAGACTAGAGGGAAGGCAGCTAGTCATCACCATCTACCGCCAACTCTTGGGCTACTCTTTTAACAACGAATATTGGGATTAATCATCACATTATAACACCCCTCCACGGCTGAAAGGGCGAGCATGTTTGGTGTGACGGGGATTCGAACCTGCGACTCTCAGATTACGAGTCGAGCGCCCTAACCACCTGGCCATGTCGAGCCTCTTCCTTTTTAATTGGAAAGAAAACTTCCAATGATTTCTAATCTTTAGCCCATTTTCATCATCGTGAAAAGTTTGTGTTTTTAACGAAAGATTGATTTGATAAGTTATTTCAAAGTTTAGCATGATACACGGCTTGAAAAGAAATAACCATGCCTTTGCGGTCAAAGCTATTTTGTGACGTATTCTAAGCCATATTTATATCTTCATCGATACTGATCAGTTTAATAGTAGTTTGTAAAAGCAAGTGTATTGATAGAAGTTTTAAAAATGTCACAGTGGAAAGCGACGTATTATACAATATAACGTGGTGAAAGGAAACGTACTTTTTTATTATTTCAGAAGCAGAAAAGAACTTCAAATTATGTGGCATGCAGTCTTGGTATAAAAGTTTCTGACATAAAGAAAAAAACATACCTTAAAACTACCAAATATCCTTTGCGAGAACACTTTTTGAGGATTGTTTCGCTGAAAATATGCAGGTAAAAATACCATTTTTATTATTCTATAAATATATACGGTATAGTAAAATTAAAACGTTTTTGTATGAGATTTCTGCTGCGTTGTCGCCTGTCTGCGTTTAGTTTGTTTGTTTGTAATTAAGCACGAAGCTACACAATGGGCTATCTGTGCTCTGCCCACCACGGGTATCGAAACCCGGATTCTAGAGTTGTAAGTCCACAAACGTACCGCTGTTCCACTGGGGGGCGTCTGCGCTTAGAGAATACATTGTTGTATCTGACTACATAAACTATATTATATTTTCTTTTTAATCATATTATTTTAAATTATGTCAAAAAACATATAAAAGATTAACCTTTGTGATATTCCTTTCGTTCAGCTACATATTCCAAAAGCGTAAAAATATTCCAATATACACAAGTTTGTGACATATTACTGTAATTATGTACATTTACTTTTAATTAATACAGTTGGGTTTGAATATGTCATAGCATGTATAACGACAGCTGTTGGATATTATCCAGCGCTGATGATTAATTAATTAATCAGTATGGTGCCCCCATGATAGAGCAATTGTCACATTTTAACAATCAATTCCCATTTCATTATAAGGCAGATCAAGACATACAATTATAAATAATTATTTTACAGAACTTTGTCTTTCTTTCTATGAGGATCCTTTTAACAAAAAGAATAAAAAAAAAAATTTCAGTTTGCAAGCATTTCTAGCATGATGTTTCTCTGTAGCACATAACAAGGCAAAAAAAAAACATGGAAACGGTAATATGTTATCTTAAAGCGATTTTGAAACCTCGCCATGTTGTTATTACAGTTCATATCAAAACGTCCGGTCGTGCTCTATCTGACGACCGTATATCTTGACAATTGCTCTGCAGCGTAGTTTCCATTGCAAAAAGCTCCGTCATAAGGCTGTCATGTCATAATTTCCATAATACATGTAATGTACGAAGACGACGGTTTCCCAGCGTCCGTTTCAACAATCCATAGTCACTGCCTCTGGTTTCTAGCTTGCGTGTTTTTTATTCCTTGACTCTACAGCTCGTAACTGTTATATTACACAAACTATTATCTTTCTGTCAGCTTTTATTTACCGGCAAATAGCTTCAGTAACTGTAATATTAAGGTATTTGCTACCCTGTCTTATTGACTATCTTATTACTGTTAAACTATTATTACTATTAAACCTCGTTATTATATAAGTTCATTCTTGATGTCGTACGTCCTTTTTAAATATAATTGTACTATCAAAGATTAGGTTTCCTTGTCAGATTATGTTATGATTCTATTGTGTTGTGTCTGAATTGATTTCTGTTGAAAATTTAACGATATTTATTTCTTATTATATGTGCCAGTGTGAATATTGGACCATAAGTTTGTAGTTTGTTTTTGTTTACTTGAAAACCTTAATTAAGCTCGTCAAAAACAGTTTTTGATCGAGAGCTAGTTTCTGTACTAAGACTAAACTTCTCAAGAGAAATAAACATTACTACTATTTGTGCATCCTGAAAATGGTGGGGCATGTTAAAATAGCGTTCCTCTCTGGTGTTTCAGTTGTAAGTCTAAACATCTGGTTTTGATACCCGCATGGGGCAGAATACAGATAGTCTATTATGTAGCTTTGCACTTAGCAACAAACAAATAATAACTGAAGGCCCAACATGTTGCAGAGAGGGCAATTCATGGTGTAATGGTTTCGATCGGAAGATGTTAAATGTTCTGTATAAACTCCTTAATTTGAAGATTTACAGAACATTGACAAAGAGGGAGGAAGATTTCTTTTATTTTTTAGGTAATTTTTTTTTCTCGATATATCCATATATTCCATGCAACCTTTGTGTGTGTATGTGTTAGTTAGACCTTATATGACCTGAATAATACTGTGATTTTTTCAAACAATTAAAGTTAACATACTGTTTAGCTATAAATATTTTGTAGTGCCTCTATTTATGAAATATCTATAAATAAATACAAACGTTCTGTGGTGAGTGTTTTCCAGCTTACTTATCGTTTACTTGCTTAGATCTCTTTCCAACGAATAGAAATTACAGCATGTCATGTTTTATCCCACGAGAGCATGAGACACAAATTGGGCTTAAGAAATAAGCAGCAACTGACAAGTTGAGCTCTAACCAATCAAGAAGAAGTCGATTGGAGATTTTCGGTTTTGTCACATGCCAGTTCAAAAGCCAGCTTTGTAGTATCATCCGTGTATAGCTGTCATTAGAGGTGTTCCGGTGAGTCAACATGATGGTAAGGATCCGGAGTCCCGCTCTCGCCTGCTCTGTCTGATTTTCATTAACTGTGTGACATGTGTCGTCTTTAGCGTTTCTTATGTCGACATCTGTCTCTTTTTCCTCGAAATGGACTATATATTCTCCTTAGTTTTTTTACTGCAGGCAATGTCCATTTCAGTATGTAGAGAGAGAGAGAGAGACGGATAGGGGGTGTTCATAAGAAGAATTAGATATACGCAATGGCTATAACATTAGTCTTGACGTTAATGTGATCTCCACTAACAAATAGTTTTGCTTTTTATCATTTTATATCTACTTACGACGAGATACCCATTTTGTTTACATCATTTCCGGAGCACATACATATATAGAGAAAGAGAGGATTAAGTCTCTTGTTTACCATCCTTTTAGTTGATCCCTATTCACTATGACAGCAGCTATTGAAGTTTGGCAGAGAAAGGGTACTACGAAATTGGGATACCAGTTTAATTTGCAAATCTTAAGCAATAACAGGAACTATAAACTGACCTTTGTATTCCTGTTTCGAGAAAGATCTTCTCTCTAATACATATTTGGTATTATTGGTATAGTCACCCCAAAACTTAGAAACAGACCATATACTGTACTTTTATATATATATATATATATATATATATATATA
>NW_013665667.1:985080-986744 GCF_000517525.1 Limulus polyphemus | reverse complement strand
AATAGTGCATAGCATAAGGTTTATATATATATATATATATATATAAATACATTGGTAATTGTGACATTTCTGGACTAATAACATCACATTGTTGGTTAATTACATATAAATCTGAAATACGGTTTTTTGTGGGTTTTTTTTTAAAATTTTAAGAATACACAATTTACTAGAACCGAAATTTCGTTTATGTGAAGTGTGTTAATGGTCTGAATACAGAAACTCTATTTTCTGTCAACAGTAATCAGTTTCACTGAACAAACTATTTACGTATAGCAGAGCATTAAACGCATTAGTCAGGATGACATAAACAGGTAAAGTTTTGGTGAAGTGACTTCTTTATGATTAGATAACTAAGTTTTTTAATCAATCCATGTGGCTGATTTTCAATAAAGCTTATTAAGTATTATTCGGAAAAACCTGATTATCTGAAAAATAGGAGCTTTGTCAAAACTGGTTGAATGGTTATGTTCTTGTTGAATCATGTGAGTAAATGATGAAATGCATTATCTTAATGAATTACAAGTTTAACTTTAGAAAACAAGCACCAACACGTATAACACACAAAATCGATAAACATGGTTTTGTTTGCGAATTAAAAGAGGTAGATACTGTTTTTGAACTTAAGAAGGTCACAAATTTCTACCGAACACTTTGTTATTACTGCTATTCAGTCTAACATTAAGTGAGGTCGTGTAACACAACAGTAAAGTACAGCTAACCTTCTGTTACATTACAAGTTGAAGAAATCCCAGCTATTCTTAGATTAAATACAAAGTTTCTTTGTTGATTTTCAAACTTACTTTCAAAGTTTCACGCCAGGGACTGCATGTAAACCCTTTTCCCTATAATTTCACTCATATAAAAAAAAAAAATCGTTCCGCCTGAAATGCTCAAACGGTCAAAACCAAAGATGTCAGATACATTGTAACTATTTATTGCATCTTCCCAAAGGTCGTGCTAGGAAAAATTAGTTTGTTACAAAGTAAACATAGAAGGCGGGGGGTCAACGTGGGCAGGACATAATAAATTCCTCCATGTAGAGATTTGCATGCCCATTTTCTTTTACCATTAGAACATAGTCATGCTTATATCATTCATCAATGCTATTAATCTGAATTTTTTTAAAGTATGAATTATTTTTTTAATGTTCATAAGTTAGGTTAAAGTTTTGATTTTTCCCCATCCTGGTTGACTGGTCATACAAGGACTGATGATATGATAAGAGTCACCTGATAATTAAAGAAAGCAGTGAACTATACAGAGCGGTGACTACAATTTACATCTAAACAATGTTGGTCATACAACACACAACATATTAAAAAGATAGACACAGACATTTAGTGCACTTTTAACCCTGAACCTGAATTCTCTAATAACGCTATACACAGCGTGGCCACAAGTAAATAGACATCACCTTTTCAGAAAAAATGAAAGTTTTCAGTCATATTCACATGAATTGATGTAATTATAATTTAATTAATATCTAATAGATCTTTCTCTCGCTTTGTGGAGTTCGTTGATTCTTTGGGGCATCGTGAGAATCATCTCGCCAATTTTATATTGTGGGATTTTCGCCCACTCTTGCTTCAAAACTTGGAGTAGATCGCTCTTCGAAGTTGGTTTTTGGTTGTTTCTTGACTTGTCTGTCGATATGGCCCAGTAGG
>NW_013665667.1:971082-985064 GCF_000517525.1 Limulus polyphemus | reverse complement strand
GGTGCGCGGTGCTCCATCTTCCTGGAACAACGTTGTATTCTTGTCCACGAAACCCGAGGAATAAAGTGGCAAGAGTCCTTCCTCCAATATTTCGACGTATTTCGCCTGTTCCCAAGTACTCTTAAAATTATTTTCTGTTGTACTAAAGTCGTTGCGCGAACTTCACTCATTTTTGGCTAGCGTGGGAGAAGAAAAAAAAGAAAGATGAAAACACTTTTGTTCTTTAGCTAGTTCCGAATTATCCACTTTAGCAACACTTTTCAATGATATTGGGAGTCTTATAAGCTGTGAAATACTCGACAATTACAATTAGATGCTCAAATAAGACTATTACACAATCCTAGCAGTTATTTGTAAGCGTCATATCAACAAGTAATAGGTAAGGCAGATGCTTTAAGTTTTGATATGTGATACATTTCTAGTTGCAAACTGGAGCTAGGGAGAGACTCAGTAAACTAAATTGAAACCAATGTTTTCTATTTTATAATATAAAAAATAGCAGAGGATAAAAATGTGATCTCGAAATGACACTTTTTTTAAGCAGAAAGTTTAGAATGATTTAAAACATCAGTTAAATTAATCTTAGAAGGTTTCATTTGTGCTCTTGCGATCGCTTTCAGGCCAATTGCACTGTTATTTGTCTCAATTAAGGAGTTTTAAAATGTCTAATAATACGTGCGAAATAAATATTATTGCAAATTTAATACGTAAGAAACGATTCCAGGATCAGGACCTGAAGGCAAGACCTTTGGTTAACAGGGCCAGTGTTCTATCAATGAGTTATGTGAGAGTACAAGCTCCTTCCCTCAATCTTCACGTATAAAGCGTTTTTTATTCTGCGTATGATCACCATATTACGTTATGATAGATATATATAAAACCAAATCGTGAGAAATGCATCCCAGTCCAACATTTACATAGGTCCTGGGTTCAAGTCCAGATCTCGGAAAAGTTTTTCAGTTGGGGCTTTTGCACTTAAAAAAAACAACTTAATTATTTTATTTTTGAATTTTGATGTAATGAACATTACTGACATTTTAATGATGCTTTCAATGGGAATAAAACGATGGACTTTACACAACGTAAACCACTATATTTCCATTTGTCCTAGAAGAAAGCACAAGTTTATAAATATGTTGCTAGAGAAACGCGCATGCTTCACAACTTATTGTCCCGCTTATTAATCTATTCTTTTGCAGTTCAATTCCATAAATCTCTCACGTTGGATGTCTGCACAGTAGGAGCCATAAGACTGGTGGAATGTTTATTGCTATTCGAGAGGTAATGCAAGAAGACAAAGTTAAGCATCAGAACACTATACGTGGGCATTAATATGAATTGTGAGAGTATCTCCTATACGATCACGAACTACTTTGCAGGAAAAAATACACGCACACCCATAACAACAACAACAACTAAAAACACAACTAAATCACAAAAGCGAGAGCTCAACTCGTGCTTTAGAGCACTCATCGCTCTATTGTTTCTGAAAATGTTGGGTTGCAGCCATATGTTGAAGGTATGTATATGTATATAGATATATTCCATTCTTTGCAGTCGCATAAAGCACCAAGCTGTGGAATTGGCTATCTGATAAGCACGACAGTCTCGAGAGAGTACAGGCAGCTTTAAATGTCTAAATCCACGCAAACATCACATTTTGTCGTAATGACGCACACGGTGGGTAATGTAACTGGCGTGTTGTAACTGATGGCTCCCATCTCCTACAATTGTAGTCTAAACTGCAAACGGCTCGTATCTAAACGGCCCATTGCACTCGGAATCACGCAGCCAAGAAGAGATGTCACTCGTTCCTTACACTAAGGCGACGTATCGACCTTGTATTCTCGGTTGTTGTTTTTTTTCCCCCATAGCTTATATCATTGGGTCCATCTCAGTGAAATTATATTGTAACTCAACATGCACACACACACAGATAGCGAGAGAGAGGTAAAGTATTTTGTATCTTTACTATAAGGTCACTTAGGCACAACAAATTAAGTTTATACCGCATCTAGTATCACATACTTAAATATTAGAGGGTTTGAGAAATGAGCTGAGAAAGTCAATCAAGAGTTTCTGGCAAAAAGTCCTGCTACTTTTCGAAGAAAATAAATTTCATTGGATTACAGCTGTTACACTGATAAATGCCGTATTCTTATATGTTATAAATTAGCAGTATGGGTTAATAACTACATATGGGCAAACTTTACTTTATACTGATCGTACTTGCAGTAAACATTATCACACTTGGGTATGTTCTGGCGGTAATCTTAAATATTGAGCAGGGCCGGGCGTGGCCTGAAGGTTAGCGTACTGAGACTGTGAATCCGAGGATTCATGGCTCTTGGGGCATTGCGCAAAAATGCACTGCATACTTTGGGGTCGTGGGTGTGATATGAGAATGACGATCAAACACTACATTCGATCAATCAAACTATGGCGCATATAGTTTTAGAAAATAAAGTTGAAGCGTGTAATCACTGTTAAAACTACACCATTCAAAGTAACAGCGTACAACCACTACTGAAGTGACATCATTTCTTTTAGTAACTATGGTTCATATAGTTTTACAAAATAAAGTTGAAGACGTGTAATTACTGTTGAAACTACATCATTCAAAGTAACAGCGCACAGCCACTACTGAAGCGACATCATTTCTTTTAGTAACTATGGTTCATATAGTTTTACAAAATAAAGTTGAAGACGTGTAATTACTGTTGAAACTACACCATTCAAAGTAACAGCGTACAACAACTACTAAAGCGACATCATTTCTTTTAGTAACTATGGTGCATGTAGTTTTACAAAATAAAGTTGAAGCGTGTAATTACTGTTGAAACTACACCATTCAAAGTAACAGCGTACAACAACTACTGAAGCGACATCATTTCTTTTAGTAACTATGGTGCATGTAGTTTTACAAAATAAAGTTGAAGACGTGTAATTACTGTTGAAACTACATCATTCAAAGTAACAGCGCACAGCCACTATTGAAGCGACATCATTTCTTTTAGTAACTATGGTCATATAGTTTTACAAAATAAAGTTGAAGACGTGTAATTACTGTTGAAACTACACCATTGAAAGTAACAGCGTACAACAACTACTGAAGCGACATCATTTCTTTTAGTAACTATGGTGCATGTAGTTTTACAAAATAAAGTTGAAGCGTGTAATTACTGTTGAAACTACATCATTCAAAGTAACAGCGTACAGCCACTACTGAAGCGACATCATTTCTTTTAGTAACTATGGTTCATATAGTTTTACAAAATAAAGCTGAAGCGTGTAGTCACTGACAAAACTACATCATTCAAAGTAAAAACCACTACTTAAGCGACATCATTTAAACTACTAGCATGTGACCATTATTAAAGCCATATCATTCAAACTGCTAGCGTGTAATCGCTACTAATACTACATCATTCAATTTACCAGCATGTACCACTTTTGAGCCATAAAATTAAAACTGTCACCGTGTAGCCACTTTTGAAGCAAAATCCTTCAAACTACCAGCATGAAACCACAATTAAAGTCATGTCATTCAAACCATCACCGTGTAGCCACTATTAAAGCAGCATTATTCAAAGTATCGGCGTACAATCACTACTGAACCCACATCATTTAAACTACTAGCATGTAACTACAATCAAAGCCACACCATTCAATCTACCAGTATGTAATTACTGCCGAAGCTACAAGAAAAGCATATTTAATTAGCTATACTGATGGCCAGGTTGATTTTTAATTTCGCTTGATGTACATAACGTACTCTGGTAGGAAGTTGTTATTATTCAAAGTATCAGTGTGTACTCATTACTGAAGCCACGTCATTCAAACTACTAACATGTAACCACAATTAAAGCCATATTATTCAAACTGTCAGCGTGTAAACCACCATTGTTTTTACCATATCATTTAAACTATCACTATTAAATCAACATTATTGAGGTCATCTCATTCAACCTATCACCGTGTAGCTAGCTACTTGATTCAAAGTATCAGCGTGTAATCACTAATGAAGCCATATCATTCAAACTTCTAGCGTGTAACCACTATTGGGCCATATTATTCAAACTACCAGAATATATTGAAGTTATAACATTCAAAGTATCAGTGTGTAACCACAGTTACGGCCACATTGTTTAAAATATCAGCTTGTGATCACTATCTGAGTCGTACAAATTCTGCTCCTCATGTGTTACCATAATTCCTGTTATATATATATATATATATAATCCAAGTAACTAGCGTGTATCAACAGCTGCTGATTTCATATAATTTAAATTATTAGCGTTCAGCCACGACTAAGTCATATAATTTAAATTATTAGCGTACAGCCACGACTAAGTCATATCATTTAAATTATTAGCGTACAGCCACGACTAAGTAATATAATTTACATTATTACCATATAGCCACGACTAAGTCATATAATTTAAATTATTAGCGTACAGCCACGGCTAAGTAATATAATTTAAATTAGTAGCGTACAGCTACGACTAAGTCATATAATTTAAGTTATTAGCGTACAGCCACGACTACGTAATACAATTTAAATTATTAGCATATAGCCACGACTAAGTCATATAATTTAAATTATTAGCGTACAACTACGACTAAGTCATATAATTTAAATTATTAGTGTACAGCCATGACTAAGTAATATAATTTAAACTATTAGCGTACAGCCACGACTAAGTAATATAATTTAAATTATTAGCGTACAGCCACGACTAAGTCATATCATTTAAATTACCAGCTTAAAACTAGAAATGAAGTCATTCTATTCAACTAGTGGAGTTTCTAATCTTAGCCTCTCCCAGTGGCACAGCGGTATGTCTGTGAACTGATAATGCTAAAATCTGGGTTTCGATACCCGTGGTGGGTAGAGCACAGATAGCCCATTGTTTAGCTTTGTGCTTAATTACAAACAACCAAACAAATTCTAATCTTAATTTTCGATTAACAAACCTGGTTTAAAGTCAGATAAGAATAAAATAGCCTTTCCTCTTACGCTAGGTATCATAGAACGAAATATCATTTATGATCTTATATTATTATAAAAAAAATTAAATTCTTGTGGTCATTTAATGTACTGTTTTTTATTTTAAATTTTCCTGAATAGCTTTCAATGATGCATTTTGATTGTTTTCTAAAAAAGTATTGATTATTTTCAGTTCTCTTCACATTTACTTTTGAGTTTTATTAGGTGCATATGTAATATTATACCTTGAAAAAAGTCCTTGTAACTGTAATATAGAAAGATCTAATAATGTTCTTAAAATATAATTATTTAATGTTTTTTTTAGCAATTTTCGAAGCCTAAAACTAAAAAAATATTTTGGAGTATCTCTAATCTTGTTAATAGTAAGTTTAATTGCTGCTTTTTTATTTTATTTTTTTGACAGATAATATAATTTAACTCTCATTACTTATTATTATTGGATTGAAATATCGCATTAGTCTTTTTTTTTTTCTGTCAGATTACCCATTTTGATTGAGATATCCCAAAACTATATTGTGAGTACTACCCTCTCCCCCTCATCGGGTCAGGTGTATATGCTATTGTTTTTTTTTCTACCTGAAATGTTTTGGAAGAACTTAACATTGAGGCCAGATGAACAGAAAAAACGAAATCAAGTCAAAATGTTGTGGCGAGAGAATAGAAACGTTGAAAGTTGAAGCAGAACTGTTCGTTCCACAATGTATAGTTTCTGTACAGAAATCAGTCGTCGTTCACTACTTCAACATGGACTAAACATCATTTCACGTCATCATAATCACTCACTTTTACATTTGAACATTTTTCCGTAATAAAATGTTTGTGTCTGTAAACTATCACTTTCATCAGACGGTCAAGAAGTTACAAATGTGGTATCCTTACCTGGCCACATCTGAACTGTGTTCTACTTACGTTCCAATCTGCACTGACACAGAGGTAAAACATTTTCACAGGTGAACTAATAATAATTATCTACATTTTTCTTGGATATATGTTTAAACACAAGCATAATTTCACTGTGAATTTGGAAAGTATAATTAACAAGTAATTGAATGAACATAGAATTTGCCATTTCACCATAAGCCTAATGTCACTAAATTCTATGTATTTAGAAAGTATAGTTAATAAGTGGTTGAATGAACATAGAATTTACTATTTCACCAAAGCCTAATTTCAATTAACTAAGTGTATTTGGAAAGTATAATTAACAAGTAATTGAATGAACATAGAATTTACTATTTCACCACAGACTTGTGAATGTGTAAATCACAGTTAAGATGTAATTGAACGAATATATAATTTACTGTTTAACAATTACAAAATAAAAGATATGAAATCAATGAGATTTGTATACACTTTCCCATGCATTTATATAATTTACACCAATAGGGATTATCAGATTATCTGTTGAAATTCAAAACTTTTCTCTTCAAAATCAACCGAATTTTAAAGAAAACGTAAACCTGAAAAGGCTAACATATTTAAACTCAAGTGGAAGAAAGTATACATTTTGTCAATCAACCCTTTTGAGTCCGAACAATGACACTTTTGGAAGTCACTATTTCCATTATTGTATCATTGATATAAAATACATTTGACCTTAGAACACCACATATAAAGAATTTGTAAGTTTCATACCTACCATGTCATGGGTTACACAGTTAGTTACATGGTGAAAACATGAGACCAATACAAATTTGAAACTTTCTGAATGTGATGTTTTTTCACACTTTCTCTATATGTCTTTTGTTTTGCCTTCAGTACTCTCGACTGTCTAATCAAATTATATTGTTATCTGAGGAAAAACATTTGAAGCTCATTTGAGAGTAGTTGTTACAAGTTATCACTTTAGTTATAGAGTTCTGTTAACTTCAAAATATGACGACTATTTTCACATAGGTGAGAGAGACGGTGGTTGACGTACAGAAGAACGAATTACCTTATACCTGTCAACAATGATGCTAAATCTAAAGAACACGAAGGTTTACAGAAAGGGGAAAGGACTAGAATGGGGAATAAACAATTACTTAACTCGGAAATATTTTAGTCGACCCCCCTTTGCTGCCATAATTCACTACACATACGACAAAGAACGATGCCAGCCTGTCAGAGATACTGTGTTAAAGCCATCTTAAGAGCCCCATTAAACCCAGGATGTGGCCTGATTTACTGCAGCTTGGAACCAAATGCTGCAGCTTTTAAAGCCGCCTTGGGTCTTTGCTGTACTGTATTCACACCAGGCTTTTATGGTCTATAACTTAAAATATGGCACTAATAATTCTTTACACGGCTGTGGCCGAGCCGAAGTCGCAAGCCGTTATTCCTATGATGATTAATTTACTGTTCAATAAAAGAGCGAAGCTGTAAAGGCAGTAACAACCACAAAAGGGTATAGTGAATGAGGATATTAAGTTAGAACTAGATACATGTACTCTGTAAAGAGAGTGCACGTTTCGTACCCTAAGCGTGTAAAAACACGTAGACATACATATACACGGAGAAAGTAGGTAGGATTTGGAAAACCTTCTATATCTTCATATCCTGCAGAATACTAGGGTAATTTCATCCATTCCTGATCGATTTCTGTCATACAATCAGCAGAAATGCCGAAAATGAAGAAAGTTCATGTTTACAGTAATGTTTGAAAACGAAAACATTCGAGCACCGATGTAGAGTTGGAGAGAGAAGTACCACTTCTCCATCTGTCCGTGACGTATTGAACTCAAAGTTTTCAGTTTTGACTGTACTCATTGTTCAATAGCAAAACTGAAAAACTGTTTGCCTTTAATTATATCGCTGCCTTCCAAATCAGCCATCACTGATTTACTCGGATAACATGTGAAAAATAATAACATTTCAAATAAAAACGTATTTTTGACGCCTTGCCTACAATGATTTCACAAAGAAGCTTTTAGATCTTGGTAAATAATATTGTTAGTTTGTAGTTAAGCGCAAAGCTACACAATGGGCTTTATGTGCTCTGCCCACTACAAGTATCGAAACCCGGTGTAAAGAATTCAAGCTACCCCCTTTCAAGTTACTTCCCAGTAATCTGAAATCGATTTCATATTACCCTCGGGGGTAGCCTGAACCTGATTTTATATTACCCCTGCACTATTCAGATTACCCCCCTCGCTGATTTAGCTAAAATGATACATTCTTATGCTTACAACTCGTGATACGTTTATTGAATAAAACACGTGAAACATACATGATTGAAAGCAAGTCTCAATATCTGAAAAAATATAAAATGTCACAAAAATGTTAATTATATTAAAACCAGTCAGACAGCTACGACATGCTTGCTAGTTGCCCCCATTGCATGATAGCACGACAGATTGCTAATTCACATGAATATAAGCATTTATGGCTAATGGGTGTCTCGAAAAATAATACAGGTAGTTACCGTAACATTTAGTTAATGTGCAAGATTTGCATGTTTCCTATGTAGTTGATGTAATTCTGATCTACAGAGAAAGATAACTTATCGTACATCATGCACTACAGGGGTAATGACAATTTAATAATAAATATTATTATTTGTTGTTGTTGTTGTCAGTTTATTTGTGTTTATGCATGAAATAAGTATCTAAATAAACATAAATAAATAAATGTTTTGAGGGGGTAATCTGAAATCGTAAGGAGTAGGTTGAAATCACCTTCAAGCTACCCCCCAGGGGTAATTTGAAATCGATTTCATCCTACCTCCCGGTAATCTGAACGCGATTTTAAGTTACCGTGGGGTAAGGTGAAGCAAGGGTAATCTGAAATTGCTGTAACGGTTAAAATCATAAATAATATTCAACGTTAAACTGGTACACAGTTAAAAACATTTTATTTAGGCCGATCTATGGCCTTCAAAAAGTTGACGACTCTACCTACATGTTTCGACGTTACAACGTCATCCTCAACTTTTTGAAGGCCATAGATAGGCCTAAATAAAATTTTTTTTAACTGTGTACCAGTTTAACATTGAATATTATTCATGATTTTAACTTTATACACAAGTGCCAAAATACTATAATTGCTATAACGGTGTTTAACGTTAGAAACCTTCAGACTTGCCGCTGACGGAATCAAGTCGTATATCGTTTTTATTTTTCGAGAATGTATCTTTTCTCAAATATGCGTTATAGTTTATAACCAATAGTCATTCTTGTTATTATTTTTTGTGTTTTTTACTCATAATAACCAAATTCTTGATAAAAAAAGAGGGACTACGAATAGATAGGCACCTTATGTGGCCGTGGGCTAAACAGTCAGGTCAGAGTCTCTTACAGTTGGGACTGGCATGGCCTTGCGGCTAGGGCGCTCGATTCGCCTCCACAAATGAACATACGAAGTCTGTTCAGCAAAATCAAGTCTCGAGCTGTGGACCCTTTGATCCGCATCTCGACATGCTAACCACTAGGCCATGCCCGGCCCCGAATGATTACAGACTATGTAGGATTTTGATTAAAACCTGTCAAATATATCAGTGAAAGAAAAGGATTTTGGTTTGTTTGGAAGTTCACGCAAAGCTACACGAGAGCTATCTGCACTAGCCGTCCCTAACTTAACAGTGAAAGATTAGAGAGAAGGCAACTAGTCATCACTCCTCACCACTAACTCTTGGGCTACTCTTTTACCAACTAATAGTGGGTTTAACTGCCACATTATAACGCCCTCACGGCTGAAAGGCGAGCATGTTTGGTGGGACGGGGATTCGAACCTGCGACCCTCAGATTGCGATTCGAGCGTCCTAATCACCTGGCTCCGAAGGAAAAAGTAAAAATGCAAGACACAATTACTGCCAGATTATAAACAATAATTTTGAAGTCGAGACTGGTGTTGTAAAACTAGTATAGACAGATGTATTTGATTGACAGTATACTGTTGCGTATGTGTTATATAAATTGGAAATTATTTGACCATAATATTTTAGTGTTATTATGGGTATTGAAACACCATACTTTTATCGGAACTTACAATTCACCGTTTGGGGACCGAAGTGACGTAGTAACCACTTTGATAGAAGCAATTATGCTGCAATCTATTAGAACATGCACAACTCTTTCTACAGTTACGGAAAAGCTGCTTTTTCGTTTATTTGAGATTATGCAAAATTAGGCTTAACATGATGTTGTTTCCACAATTCAGCCATGAAATATCAGTAAGGCAAAAAAAAACACGTGTGTATGCGTGTTTTTGTTGTTTTAGCTGCAGTTTCTCATCTAACGGACACACAAAATATTGATTTTTTTTCTATGCTGAATCGAAATAAGTCTGAGAGAAATTCTGTGTTTTGAAAGAGAAGCATTCTTATTTTAGGAAACATTGTTATATGCTACTTGGTTACTATAATTTTCTTCTATGTAAACAGTTCTTGTGGAAAGCTACTAAATAATTCCCATGGAATATAAGTACTATTCTAAGAACTTATGAATGAAAGCAAAGAAGAATACGTTATGGTGTCATACGCTTCTGGTATTACAATATGAGTTGTTGGGATATCTAATAGTTGCTGTATGAACATCTGTTACAAACCTATATATTGTTGCCAAAACAACATAAAACCGGCCCATTGCAACCAAGCAACACTGTAATAAAATATATGATTTGTGACAGTGATGATTGTTTTCACCAAGTGTTGAGATAGGACAATTTCGAAGTCTAGAGTTGAGATCTTAGATACATCCGACAAAGATGTTCGAGTCAAATGTCGCCACTTATTTATAGATCTACAGGTAGATACACACCTCCGTAACAAATACTATAAAATTACATCGTATATGGAAGTAAGTGAAAGGTACAAGTGGAGACTACCATAAGAAACGCGCACAGACTTTTACTACCCAGTTGCGATAGTGTACACTTCTCTGACTTCACTCTGACGGTAAGTTTTAGCAAGAGCAGCATAACATTGAAAAGAGAAGTAACTCACAAGGGACTGAAGAACTGAAACAAAATCAATTAAAATGACCCATTAATCAATTATAAAGTCGGGCAGAAAAGTTGTAACGTCACATAATTTATTCTTTCTTTAAATTTCGTTTATACAATAAGAAATATCCACGAAGTTCAATTCAACTATATGTTATACGAGAGATATTTGTTAGTTAGCCATAGCCTTTAATACTGTTTGAGAAAATTTATCGGAGTCAGACACCCCACCGTTAGCATTACATCTAAATTAACTATTTCTATTGGTTAACAGTTTAAAATTACCCTTACATTCAGATAAATTATTCCTTGTGCTTTGTCAGTTTACAATTAGTCTTACATCCAGATAAGTTATTCATTATAATTTGTCAGTTTACAGTTAATCTTACATCAACAAATTATTCATTATACTTTGTCACTTTACAGTTAATTTTACATCCAGACAAGTTATTCATTATAATTTGTCATTTTACAGTTAGCTTTACATCGGTATCAGTTATTCCTTATGCTTTGTCAGTTTACAGTTAGTCTTACATCCAGACAAGTTATTCATTATAATTTGTCATTTTACAGTTAGTTTTACATACAGATAAACTATTCCTTATGGTTTGTCAGTTTACAATTATTCTTACATCCAGACAAGTTATTCATTATAATTTGTTAGTTTACAGTTAGTCTTACATCCAGACAAGTTATTCATTGTAATTTGTCATTTTACAGTTAGTTTTACATACAGATAAAATATTCCTTATGGTTTGTCAGTTTACAATTAGTCTTACATCCAGACAAGTTATTCATTATAATTTGTCATTTTACAGCTAGACTTACGTCCAGATAAATTATTCCTTATGATTTGTCAGTGTACAAATAGCCTTATCTCAAAATCAATTAATCTTCACGTTTAAACAGCTTACAAATATAATTACATCCAGATTAGCTGATCTTCACCTTTAGTTAACATTCGAATAGCTTGACATTCAATATAATTAACATCTAAATAAATCTAAATTTGTGCCTAGAAGCAATTATGATGTCAAACCATATTTGCATGTTTGATAGAATCATTAGTTTGCTTTCTTGTATTTATTTGATGCATAGTTAAATAACTGTCCAATTTGATGTATATTTGTTATACACAAGTATATACTTTACGTCGTGACAGATCACTTGAGATCGCTATTCAACGTCTTTGGGTTGGAGTAAACTGACCTCACGATACATTCGTATATGCGATGACTGATCAACCAATTCAAAAGGGGGGTTGATTTACGGGAATTGACGAGATTCGTAATAAGTGGCACTTTACCGTCAAAGTTGAAGGTTAAAAAAGTTATACATATAGTTTGGTCTTACTGGCAAAGGTGTCAATGTCAGTTGTGAAGTAGAAACTTGCAAAGAAGATGGATATGCTGGAGGGCCAAAAAGTGCCCTTTTGGAGCAGCAACTGGTAGTAAATAGCGCTCAGCGACCTGTTTAAACGAAGCTGATGACATGGGAAAAGCAGTATTGAAAGAGTAACACACTTTAAGTGCACTCTTGAAGCGTGATAGATAACTGGCTCGAGTGATAAAAGGGCTTCATCCATCAACCCTTTACAATATCTGCCAAGTCCAAACACCCTGACCGCAGAGAAAATGAGGAGTTCCACTCATCCTTGCGTTTATTGATAAAATAAAAAAACTATTTCTAACTTCCTTTTCGTACTTCAGTATCAGTCAGTTCTCTCTTAACGTGGGCAGAATGAAGTGGAAAGCAAAAAACATGCTGTTAATTTACAGTTAGTAAGTTAGCTATCAGCAAGACTAGTTTTACTTACGAGCTGTTATGTAACTGTATAATAACTGAACGAGTCATCAAAAAGAACAAGTACTGAGTGTTTACTGTGCATTGAGAGTACACGAAATCTTTCAGGAAACTTGTGAAAGACTTTTCAAGTATTATGATGAAAACAGTATTTATACGTTTGTAGTTTCTATAAGGAGCTTGACAGACATATCAAGTGTCTCAACGAAAGGGTATTTACATTACAAACAGTTCTGGTGACTAGTTAACGATAACCTTCCCACGCACATGGTTTAGGGTTCATTAAAACAACTTTACCGCCCTTTCAAATTGATTTCCTTTACGATAACACCAGTGGTCAGTTTGAAAGGACTCCAAATTAACAAATTATTACATATTGTTACTAAAGATTCTTCATGCGTTTTTAGTTTTCTCTTTCTTAAACTGTGGTGTTCTAACAGCGTTTTCATCAAGCTATCGTTTCTCCTAATTCCTCCTCTCTCTCTCTCTATGGATCTACTAGCGCACGGAGAGTGAAACTTGGCGGTTTGACTTGACTGAGAATCTGTCTGGTTATGAGAAATATGTCTATTGCTTTTGGTTACATTCTTGTCTTTCTATAAAACATTTAATTTATCAGCAGATAAAACTGATATGTTATGGTATTGTCCTAAATTATTGTAACCACAAGATTTGTTTTAATTAAATATAATTTAGAACAAGCTTTAAAAATATCTACATAATAGAGACGGCTGATATCGGTATTAAAAACTTTTATTTAAAAACACAAAACAAGTAACAACGTTTTGATCTCCTTAGGTCATCATCAGGTTAATAATCTAAACTTGATGACCACCTAAGGAGGTAGAAACGTTGTTACTTGCTTTGTGTTTTTAAATAAAAATTCTTAATACCTATATCAGTCGTATCTACAATATATATATATCATTCAAGTTGGTTCCTCGTCATCAGGATGCTTAAAAAAATACTTTCGACTATTTTGATGTCTATAACCATGTTCAAACCGATCTATGCATTTGCCTACTTTTAGAAACAAATCAAACATACAAGCTTATGTTTGGTTTATTTCAATATTTTACGTAATAAAACTATTTATTTTACTTTCTCAACTACTACAGTGGTTTAAAATATTTTTCGACAAGCTCAGAAGAAAAAACAACATTCACTTTCGTGTAACATATTTTTCTCGTAAATTGTTTATTGTTTATTTGTAATTAAGCACAAAGCTACACAATGGGCTATCTGTGCT
>NW_013665667.1:965655-970122 GCF_000517525.1 Limulus polyphemus | reverse complement strand
CGTCTCTTAAATACCAATAAAAACACGTATAAAATTGCCCGACCTTTCGAGAACTAGCATTTGTCATTTTCATTATTTATTGGTCACAAAATAGGTACCACCTTACCTGGCTCATATAATCTAATTTTTCAAAATTCATAAAAGTGATTAAGATCAATGAATGAATGATATTTTTTAGATTTTTTTTACCTTGTTAACTTTTACTTATTAAAAGTTCTAGGCTCATAATCAGAACCTTCGACGAGGAATTTCTGTTTAGTGTTCTTAAATGTTTTGCTATTTGTATATCTGTAAATTTTATATTTGTATTTTTGATGCATCTGTTTATACGATTTAGCTATATGCCATGTTAATTTGTTTTTCTATATTTCAATTTGATTCTCTGTCTGATACTCAATTCTATCAGTTTATCTAGTTATTGGTTTGTTTATCTTATCTGTCTATACTTCCATCTATATTTCTGTTTTTGCATCTATCAGCGCTGTTTGCAATATAATGTATATTTTATAAAAAACAATTCACAGTAAAAAAACAACAACATAAAACTCAGCTTTTTTATGAGCAACTGAAACATTATGAGCCGTATAGTTACATCTAGTTCAGACTTTACAGCACAAAGATTATGTTACTATCTGCACACACACTGGAAAGATAAGTATATTCTACACCTACCACATTACAAATACTACAGACTTTACAGCACAAAGATTATGTTACTATCTGCACACACTGGAAAGATAAGTATATTCTACACCTACCACATTACAAATACTACAAACTTTAAAGCACAGACAGCATGTTGCTAATGCGCACACACTGGAAAGAGAAATATGTTTTATACCTACCACATTACAAATACTGCAGACTTTAAAACAAAGACAACTTGTTGCTAATGTGCACACACTGAAAAGAGAAGTATGTTTATACCTACCACATTACAAATACTTTAGACTCAAACAAAGACAACATGTTGCTAATGTGCACACACTGAAAAAGAGAAGTATATTCTACACCTACCACATTACAAATACTGCAGACTTTAAAACAAAGACAACATGTTGCTAATGTGCACACACTGAAAAGAGAAGTATGTTTATACCTACCATATTACAAATACTTTAGACTCAAACAAAGACAACATATTGCTAATGTGCACACACTGAAAAGAGAAGTATATTCTACACCTACCACATTACAAATACTGCAGACTTTAAAGCACAGACAGCATGTTGCTAATGCGCACATACTGGAAAGAGAAGTATGTTTTATACCTACCACATTACAAATACTGCAGACTTTAAAACAAAGACAACTTGTTGCTAATGTGCACACACTGAAAAGAGAAGTATGTTTATACCTACCACATTACAAATACTTTAGACTCAAACAAAGACAACATGTTGCTAATGTGCACACACTGAAAAAGAGAAGTATGTTTATACCTACCATATTACAAATACTTTAGACTCAAAACAAAGACAACATGTTGCTAATGTGCACACACTGAAAAAGAGAAGTATGTTTATACCTACCATATTACAAATACTTTAGACTCAAAACAAAGAGCATGTTGCTCGTGTGTACACACTCGAAAGGGAAGTATATTCTACACCTACCACAATGGTCCTACGTTACTCATAAGGAAATATGAAAAACGACACACAGATTGTTATACTTCTGTATTATATTTAGTTTACTGGCTAGTGGTCTCTTTGTTTACTAAAGTTTTGAGCTCTTTTTAGATAAGGATCACATGGTTTGGCTGAATCTTTTAAGAATACACTTTGTGTTTTAGTAACTCTCGCCACTACCTAATCTACTTTATAGATTTTTTATTGCTAAAGAAAAATACCTCATATTGTCACCCTTTAGTTTTTAACATTTCTTCTTAATTTAGTCAGCAAATAAATAAATGCAACTGATATACTTAATTTTGTATATAAATTGTTATTACAAAATGTATGTTCGAGAAAGGTGAGCAATTATTAATTATTTTTTTTGTTCTGAAAAGCGAATTGGAATATTATAAAAAACGCACAAACACATTCGTGACTACAGAAACTCTTATTTGATGACGCAAGAAAATATAAACCCACCATAAAACATCAGGTTTAGCTTGAAAATATCTTGAAGATTATTATATATTATTTACATGTAGCAAACTTAAGTTATATAAATACGTTTTGATTTTTTGGAACTTATTCATAAACGAATTAATTGTCAGTTACTTCAGCATAAGTGTATTATAATCAAATTTGTCATAAGACAATGTTATTAGGCTTATTGTATATATTTTTTTTAAATACGGCATTATTTATTTTTCTCGAGAAGAAGAAGAAGAGTGTATAGTAGTATTTCAACCACACTATGTCCATCATATCCATTGC
This sequence comes from Limulus polyphemus, assembly GCF_000517525.1. NCBI lineage: Eukaryota > Metazoa > Arthropoda > Merostomata > Xiphosura > Limulidae > Limulus > Limulus polyphemus. The sequence continues at coordinate 967,735 of NW_013665667.1, read as the reverse complement.
CAACGACGCGTTTCATTCAATAATACCTGCGCTAGTCAAGTATGAAATATAAACAAGCGGGAAAGATATCTTTGCAGTATATTTACACAGTTCATTAAAAAGTAGTCACGAGGCGGACGACAAATTAGAGAACAAAACGATAAGACTAGAACATAAAAATATTCATTGTCAAACGAGTGCCAGTGGGAAACGATGCTGAGGAAAATTATTTCCAATCCTGTTATTAGAATATTAACGTATAATGGCTATATTTCATTGTTCATTGGTGAATACGTGTACAATGAACTTTAGTATTTAAGCTAAAAAAAAGTATGATTTTTAGTGTTACATTATATTTGTCAGTTCGTATATATATATATTCATTCCCCCAGAATACAGAAGTAGAGCATTCGTGAAGCTCATATACGTATATTCAAACCTCTCCACCCCCCAAAAAATCCTTAAATCTCGAGAGTAGACTAAGAAGACAGCGAGAAGTGAAGGAAAAATACAGAAATGGAGCATTTGTGAAGGCAACAGTATAACAATCTCCATTGTTTATATTTAATTCGGCGAGTGTGTGTGTCTATGTGTTGTTGAAACATTTCGCATTTTGTGTTTTCTCCTGTCCACGCAATATTTTAACACTCCTTAACGATATAAATAATTTGGTTTATGGTTAACTCTTTTTTTTTATGCAAATTTGCCAGTCGAGTAGTTTAGATAAGGTGTGATAATCGTGTGGTAGATTACTTATGAATTTCAAAAAGTGAACAGATGTTTAGGTTTCATCGTACTATATCCAAGGCTATTTATATCACACTCATTTATGTACGACTGTATATATTTTAGTAAGCAGTATACGTCACATTTGTTGTCATCACTTAAAAGATGAAAAATAACGTTAGTAATTTTGGTGAACATCATCCAGTTGTTTAGAAACGCAGCTCTCGAATCAGTGAAATTCTACTTTAAACAATTTGAAGCAGTTCAATGGAAACGAAAGCCACAAGTGAACTGACATCGTCCCTTGTCAACGCCACAGCGGGTCATGTGGGCGTCTTAGGTTTGATTGTCAACATCCCAGTAGGCCATACGGGCATGATGGGCTTTCATTCACAAGAAATCGACACCATCATAGTCTTCAGCGTGCCACCCATTATTCGCAAGAACGGTGGGTGGTCTATATGTTACCCAGGTGGTTACCACTGAGTTACGGGTTTGACAACCGTGTTAGGCCTACTTTGTCTTCATCAATATCCTTGGATATGAGTAACGATAGTAGCAATAAACGTCACGGTAACAAGAAGGCTAAAGGTTTGGACGATAGGATATTCTTTTCACTAGTAACTGACCATCCATCATTGCTTATACCACCGATGAGCATTTGAGCCTGGGGTCGAGGTTACTGTCACCATCAGTCACTACAGAAGACAAAGAAGTTTAGCATCCCACAAAGGAAAATAAATCATTGTGTTGATTGGTGGTTGATTCAGGGACTTTTGTACGGCTCAGTAACTGTATATTTTAGAGGTGTATTGATATTGGCATCAAAGAAATACGACTTGGACGTGTTGGGATTTATAAAAGAGAAAAGCAATACTTTCTTTAGAAGCTAGAAATGGTATTATTTAACCTTCGTACCTCAATTTAGATTTCATTGAGTCGATAACTTTAACGCATCATAAAATTCCGTTCTTCTGATGATATCAGATTTATTCCAATACTTTTCTGCTTGTGGTTTCTTGAGGAAGCTCAAGTCTGAATAAGCGAAATAGAATAGTGACACACAGTTTAAGAAGAACAAACTATATATATACAGAGAGATTGAGGTATCTGCTTTTTTTGTTGTGCGTCTTCACATAACAGACACTAGATATTTATATCAATTGTTTCATATAATCAATATCACAAATTATTTGTAATATTATGTATTTGTGTGGATAATATTCGTATGATAGGTTTGTTTGGTTTTGGAATTTCGCGCAAAGCTACACGAGGGCTATCTGCGCTAGCCGTCCCTAATCTAGCAGTGTAAGACTAGAAGGAAGGCAGCTAGTCATCACCACCCACCGCCAACTCTTGGGCTACTCTTTTACCA
>NW_013665667.1:953771-964858 GCF_000517525.1 Limulus polyphemus | reverse complement strand
AGTACTATATATATATATATATATATATAGCAGATATAATTTGTAAAATATATTTTTAACTTGTAATACGCAACTAGCTAATACAGAAGTCATTATAAATTTACAGCAATGTAAAATACCAAAATGCTTATATATATATAAAACAACTTTACAATTATTTTTAATGAAATGTACAAGCATCTGCCGTAGTTTTAGAATTATTTTTTTTTTATACATTATGGTTTATATGTAGAAATAAGTATACGTATGTATAAAGCTTACCCTCATTTTATTCGGAAATAGACTGAAAAGTAGCCAGAAGTAGCCAAACCCGACACTTCCAAGAAGAATTCTCATCAGAAGTGAGATTCTAAACTTCATTAAGGGTACATCTCTGTTTAACAAGAAACTTTTAGTAGTTACGAAATATTTTAACAGAAAATCGATATTTACTTTCAACATGATTTGATAAGAGATGGAGGATATTTTGTGATTAAATTTACATTCACCAGCTCCAATCTAAATGACATATACATGTGTTCCAAAAGGCTTTGACTTTATATGGTCTAATAGCTAAGGAGCTGGACTATGAATACGACAGTCCGCGGTTCTTGTCCCGTTACCGCCAACTCGCGCTCCGCACTTTGGGCTACGGGTGTGCTGTAAGAGGAACAGTCAGATCCCACTAGTCGGTCAGTCAATAGTAGGCGAAGAGTTGACAGTGGGTATTTGTTACAGTGCCTTTTCTCTAGTCTATTAGTTCAAAATTAGGGACCTCTAGTGCATATAGTCCTTTGGTAGTTTTGTTGAGAATATCAGAAGAAAACAAACAAAGTAATCCAAAAGGTTCTTCACTGACACTTGTTTATATGCTGTTCTTAATATAACTGTTGTTTTAATATAAGTTTCAAAATTGTCCTAAAAACCGAAAAACATTTTTCATGAATGATTGGACTAACAATAAGGTTTTCGGAAATGCGTGGGATATCAATAAGTAGCACAATAATAGATTTGGCCGAAATAGCCGTATAAATTATGGAGAAATATAACAGTTGTTTTTTACCAAACTCTAAATAATGTGACAACTTAACGCTTTCCTGTCTCTCTTTTATTCTTCTTTTCTTAGTTTAACACTATCGAATGTGTGAAAGAGGTGAAAGCACTTACAAGCCTAGCCATGATGAAGAACAGTTGTACTTATAACTTTCAATTTAATTTATCTAAATATAAAATCTAATAACAGGAGAAAAATGAGGTAGCCGACATTTCATTCAATTCAACGTTCTAGAAAAACTTTTTTCTTTACATAAGCTTATTACTTAAAACCAATACTCACTCTTCACTTGACGTATGGCAAAGGATTTTAAAGTACATATCGAAAAGTTTCGAGTCTTAATAAACTATCCAGTTATTAATTTTGCATTTATTGAGTAGGGGTGGTTCTTTCATCTTGCCGCCATTAAAAAAGATATAAGAATATAACTTCGTAGTGGCAAGTACGGTATAAAGTTATCTGAACAGGATGAAGGACTGGGACCTTGGGAGCACGAAAGAAAAAAAAAAACATTAAACAAAGTGCCACAGTTAGGTTTGAGCTTATGGATGACAAGGTCCACTGGGCTCTAAGATATACATAGTGCTTTTATGTCGGCGTTTCTAATGTTAAATGGTCCTAACAGAATTTATATTGCCTGGAGTTATGGCGTGACAGGTCAAAGGCGCGGCATGCTAACAAAGTGGACAGCTGTAGTTCTGTACATTAGAGTTCTTCTCGGTACTATTGACGATGTCACGATTGATAATCAGCTAGAACTCAAAACATCGTGCACGAGCCTCCCCGGAGTGCCAGCTGGCGTCATACACGGTTAACAGCCAAGAGTCTCGTATGTAATGACTTGCCTTAAGTACTTGTGTTTAATTCATATTCAGTCTAGATCTAACACAGCCATAATTTCTGTTGGGAGATTAAAAAAAATATTCATAAACTGGTCATTGCGACAGAAGATTTAATGTTTGAACAACTTAAGTGGCTTTGATTTTTCTTTTTTGTCAATTCAATCAAGAGAGATTTTTGAACCGTTTGCACATGTAAGTTCAAACTAACAATCACAACATTAATCCTACTTTTTGTACATGAAAAAATAGTTTTTGTTAACCCTAAAAAAAACTAATGTGTTTAAAGTAGTTTCCTTCTAAAAAAATATAATCAGCTTTATAATATCTTTTCCTTTTGACTTTTCATTGACATTCATGTGAAACTAAAACATTTCTAGAGCGAGAAATTTACTTCCAATTCGCCATCTACATTTACGTTGATAAATGATGGCGACTGCAAAAAGTAATTAGAGAAAAAGTAAAAAAAGGAAGTCTAAGAAAGTGGCTGGTTCACTAGGTCACATGTTAGTAAAGCAGAAACAGAAAAGAAAAAAAATCTTAAGAAAGGTCATTAATTTTCATTGGTTCCAGACAGCCTCTCTTTAAGAAGTCGTTTTTGGCAACTGTTTTTGGCAGGGCTTTTTAGAAGTCAGTGAGGTTTTGGAATGTGAGTAACAACAGCTACTCTACAGTGCTGACTAAGTTGTTGACGTTCACAAAGAAATTGTCTAACACTGAGAAAAGTTAGTTATATATACAAAACAGTGTTGTTTTCTGTTTTGGGTACCTTGAAACTTTAGTTTGATAAGTGTATCATTCTACTAAGTTATGTGCTTGTGTTATTAGAAGCTAAAAAGGCGTATTTATGAAAATAGACGTTCAGTCAATAGAACAGTTTTCAAAATATATAATCTGTCAAAGAGAATAGAGATCCTCTAAAGAACAGTTACGAAAATAGACATTGTATCAAAGAGACAGTTATTAAAAAAGACTTTTCGCAAATGAAATAGATATGAAAATTGAGATTCTGTTAAAGAGCCAGTAAGTTGTATAGGGAAGTACATTATGCTAATACAACATTTTTCGTAGTTGGTCAATTTACTAAAGAACCAATAAGTTGGTTATTTGGCACCGGTATATCCTCCAGTCGGTATTCACTCGTTTCTGATTTCCTAAATGAGCCATCCACTTTGTAGTCTCGTGTCTATTAGTTGACGTCCACAATTTGCTATTAATAAGCAAAAGGCTGTGAAATACTTGATCTTCATGCAAACTTTGATCACTCTCCAACGCAATGTGTTTTGACTAAACATGTCATGAACAACATAGACGTGTAAACTATCCCCTCCACACACACATACATACTTCTCCTTTGACGTCTTATTCTATCCTTAAATCAACAGTTTGACACCCAGAACAAGGTATGCATTAAATCCAATTTATATAGGTCTGTGATGTAAAAATATTCGCGTAGTACCTTTGGCCATGAGGCACGTTTCTCAAATATATTCATACGCCGGTGTTCCATAGCTATATATAATGCTAACATTTCAGCTAAAACACGAAAACATTTTTATGATATGTGATTTTTGGAAGTACACAAAAAAGATACTTATATTTACGCAAATGTATTATTTTTTTGTATCATGTGCAAAGAAATTGATAAATCCGAACTCAGTTCTTCACAAATAATGAACAGTGATCATATCATACGAATAACGTGGAATTTCAAAATACTACATAAGGATGAGAATATTATTAGCATAGAAAAGGAGTAAGATATGTTTTAATCAAAGTACTTCAATACTTGAAAGCTGATAATTATTTAATTGTAGCAAGAACAGCCGACACAAAATAACATATAACTGAAAATGTGCTTAAGTAAACGTTAGTAATGTCTTCTCCAAAAAAAAAAAAAAGAAACTAGAGAAAAAGCAGCTGCTTATAAAGGTCTTTAGAAATATCCTTTTAATCTTACTGTCTTTCAACTTGTTCTCCCCCATAGCTCAGTGGTAAACCTCGAGGGCTTATAAAGCTAAAATTCGAAGCTCTAGCCCCGTGGCGGATACAACGCAGATATCGCAATATGTAGCTTCACTCTAAAAAACCCTTCAGTTCTTCGTTGTTAGCCCAACTATTATGGACAGACCGAAGTTTTGTAATCGATCGCGTCTGTTTATCTGAATGTGCAAACGCATCTTTATTACTTGAATTACTCAAATATTATTTGAGAAAATTCATATAGTTATTTTGATATTTAATATAACATAGGTACAAAGTGGTGTACTTCAGTGTCAGTGAAGTTCGTTATGATGTTTCTTTTATTATGTTAGTTCCTTTAGTTGTGGACAAATGATAAGATATTGAGAGATAAAGCATATCAGTGAAACAATAGAGACAAGTTGTCGTTTGAAAAGTTAAATTGACTGAAATTTGACATGATGAGCAAACTTTTTATTTCTACTGAAGTTATTCTTTTTCGTTTATAAGAAAGACACATAAGGTAAACTTATCAGAAATGATAGCAAACTATATACACTTTTATGATTTGAAGAGAATTGGATTTGTTGAGTATATGGAAACCTTGTTTACTACAAAATCGACAATTTAGTATTATATATTACACTTGTTCTTGTCTTACCCTGAACCTGTAAATAGGTAGATGGTAGAGGTTAATGTTAGGTAGATAATAGAGGTTAATGTTAGGTAGATGGTAGAGGTTAATGTTAGGTAGATAATAGAGGTTAATGTTAGGTAGATGGTAGAGGTTAATGTTAGGCAGATGGTAGAGGTTAATGTCAGGTAGATGGTAGAGGTTAATGTCAGGTAGATGGTAGAGGTTAATGTTAGGTAGATGGTAGAGGTTAATGTTAGGTAGATGGTAGAGGTTAATGTTAGGTAGATAATAGAGGTTAATGTTAGGCAGATGGTAGAGGTTAATGTTAGGCAGATGGTAGAGGTTAATGTCAGGTAGATGGTAGAGGTTAATGTTAGGTAGATGGTAGAGGTTAATGTCAGAAAATTCGTTAAATTAGTAACGTTTTAGTAGTCGTAATTTGTTTTAAAATTCAACAGACCTCAAAGCTCTTGTTTCCTTTTTTTTTGTTTTCAGTGAGGTAAATTCAAGCAAGTATCTAATTCCCCTTTAGTGTATAATCTTCCAACTGAAGGTGTAAACCACATTATCGTCAGTATGTGTAATTACAAATATATAGATACACATGTTAATTACTATCATGTATAATTAATAAGGTTTTACACAAGGAACGGAATTGACTAACCTGAGAATATTTCTAAACAAATTCAACTTCGATATTATATAGGAGTTAAAAAAGTGGGAAAGGATTGCGAAACAGAGTCATAATTTTCGAAGTTTTATTTCACTACACTAGTTATATTTTGTAAAAGATCAGTTTCAGTTATACCAAATATTTTCAAATTCTTATGCACACACACATTTATATTATAATGAATAAGTATTATTTATAGTTAAATTAGTTTTCTATAATTACATATTTGAAAATTTGTTTATAGAATACTTATATTCATGGTTGCTTTTAATGTTTTAATTTGACTATTCTGATTGGTTTAGCTCTTCTTATCGGATTGGCTGAATATGTAAAAATGATATAGTTTCAACAATATAAAACAATAATGATGTGTTGTTTATGTTACTTCTGTTAAGAGAAACTTGATTATATTACCTTGCAAATTACTACTTTGATCACAAACACTCGACGCTAAGTAGTGAAGACACCTTTGTGGCTGCTGCTTTATTTTCTTTATAAATCCCATGATTTGCTTTGACTCGTTGTTTTGCCTAGAGCGATAAAATACTTTATAGACGATTATGAGTATTCTATGCTCTTAGCGGAAATTTGCAGAGAAGGGTATTAGATATAAATAATGCACTCTCGAACAGTGGATATAACGATATCTACATACCTGATGAATAATAAATGATCCAAAATCTCAGAGAGAAAATTAGATATTGCTACGTCATGTTATTTTGACATATCTATTTATTAAGTAAGTAATCATAGAAACACACACGACTAAGACGTAGAACGACGACTGCTACTCAACAAAACATCAAAGCAAGAATGCAAAAAAATCAAGACAAAAATATGGTTGACATTACGATCTGCAAGACTCTGGATACATCTATAGTGCCTTCATCTTTACGGCTGGGAACTGTAAATTAAAGGAATATTATTATCCACATTTTATTTTTATAATGTAAATAGTAGTTCAGATTTTCTATTATTTCAGTAAGTTAATTAAGAAATGTATGACATTTATTATGTTGAGTTTCTATTATTTAGGTTTTAAAATGGATTTTGACAATTTTGGAATTAATATTACAGAGAAAGATAAACCTTAAATTTGTAGCAGGTATCACTTACTTATTCCGAATAGAATTCTAAGACATTAAAATAGTGTTGAAAACTAAAATTCACGTCATATGAAAGTTAAATAGAAAACAAAATTTCAAGTAAAGTGCATATATAAATATATATATTTCGAAGTATGTTCTTATGTCGAATAAACATACTCAGTCAAGCTTGAACAATGTTTCTCAGAAATATAATTTTAAAAGTACAGCATTTTCCGTTAAGAGGAATGAAATTAATGAAAAAGATTGTTTTTACCCGTTTCCTAGTACTCTGTTCTGCCGCAACTTTCTATGCCATTAATTACCGCTAGGTTGCATTTCTGACGTTAACGAGCCAAAGTAGTTTATTTCTTTTAAGAAAAGAGCCTCGCATGACCTGGTACTTAGGGGGCTCGACTCGCAATCTGCGGACCGCGAGTTCGAATCCTAGCATCGGATATGCTCGTCTTTTCAGCCGTGGGGGCGTTATGTGACGGCCAATCGCCCTTTTCGTTAACAAAGCAGTAGCTCAAGTGTTAGACTATTCCAAGTTATGGGACGGCTAGCGCAGATAGCCCTCGAGGAGCTTTACGTGAAATTCAAATACAAACAACTCTTAACAAACACCATTTTTAAGAAAAGAAACTCTACAAGACCATCCATGTTGTGACATTGATTTTTGTGTGCGTAAAAAACAATGTTTCATATAAAACACTTTTCATCTGACGTTTGGGTTCTTAATCATTGTCAGTTAAGTCAGGAATCTTTATAAGTGCATCAACTTAATAAATATCATGATACAATAACTGAAGAAAAATAATAAAACAACAAATATTTATATAAACATGAATTGTAGCCTCGTTTATCTAAAATGTGTCATAATAATTTCGTAAGTCAAATAAATTTTTCATCCAGATTATTTTCAGATTGTGGAAACAAAAAACTTATAATCCAAAATGATAATTATAGCCAGTTCTTTAAAATACATTTTCATGGAAAGCTTGAACTGTCCATGTTGAAATTGAACACGAAAATGTAAATACACGTACTAAACAGTGGGCCTGTCATGGCCAGGTGGTTAAGGTGTTATCACATTTCAAGATACTGTATTACTACGTACGTGTTTTAACCCTCTAATTTACGGCATATATCTGTATGATCCATGTGATGAGCCTCAACCTTGACTACGTTTTTACTGTAAATTCTAAAGATGTAAATCATTGTCATATGTTGACAGATCAGATATAATACCTTCCAAATATTGGTTGATATACACAATGTGCTTTATGCCATCTATCTATCTATCAATCTACACTATGATATTACTGACATACTATTAAAAATTCCCAATAAAATTTAGAAAATGATTTTTTGAACTTCTAGCAATTTCATTTTTTCCATTTCAGTTAACACTAGTGTCTCTCCTTCACGTCTATGTCTTTATTTATTATCCTATTTGGATCATTTACAGTGCGTGAATAACTCTTCTCTGAATATAGTTTATATTTGATGGGTCATCAAACTCCTGTCTTTAAACTTGTTGATTACATTGTTGTTGTTTTTGCTCTTGTTTTTGTTATTGTTCGATTTCCATCTTATAATTTAGACATTAGATGTGATACAGAAACTTCGATATTGTTTTTGGTTTTCTTATATAGTTATAGCTTAACTTGTCGTGCATTTTATACGTCAGACCAGTACTTAGGTGTGGTTATATTGGTGATAGCTATCTTTTGTCTATTCGCTATGCTCTGATGAAATAGTTCGCTATCTTGACAACTAGGATTAAGGGAATCTCGAGACTTGTTCATTTCTCATATATTACGGCAGTTATATTCAGGAAAAATTAAGCCTGAGTTCTATTGAAGGGAATGATTGGTCTGTGATTTGAGTTTCTAAAGCAGGACTGAGTTTTGTGGCTTGCCAGAATGGGTTTTGAGTCTCATATAAATACAAATAAGAGATCCGTGTACGGTGTAGACTGACAGAGGATGAAAATAGCCAGTTGTGTGAATGAATGCAAACGGGATTGAAATGCAACAGAGCGTGATGTAAAAGACACACTATTTGGAACCAAAATGGCCTGGCTTATAAAATGAATGTAGCTTGAGAATATCTTCCTGAGGTTAGGCCCGCCATGTGCGTATCTGACCCTGTTTACTAAGTCTATGTCGAATAATCTCCTACTAAACAGTGAAAGAGGATAAGCCGAGATTACACCGCGTCGCCTCCATATACACAAGTTTCTTTTGAATGAACCTATTGACCCATTGTTATAGGCTTCAGGTTGCAGGTTTTGTTGGTATTGTTATTATTCAAGTTCCGACACTAGCTGACACCCAGATATAAGGGAGGCCGTCTAGCTCTCTGATTGTTCAGTAAAAGGTGCGACTAGTTCTCCTTTGTCCTAAACATGTAGTAAACTTGACAAGCCGGCTTAAGGAAAGACTACGTGTATTACAAGGTGAGATTTTGCCTGTACCTCTTGAAACGTTTCATATCTGGAGATACCCATGAAGGCTGTGTTATAGAACTACCAAGTCATCAGGTGGTGCGAGTAGACTCAAACCAATGGAGGTAATCGTGTTGGTGTGCGAGTAGACTCAAATCAATGGAGGTAATCGTGTTTTTTGAAAGCATGCAAATTTGAAAGAATCAAATATGAAGGAATAGTTTCTGCAGTGGGTTTTTATTTACTCTAGATGCTAATTAAATAATTGTGTCATCACTGCACTTTATATTTTGTAAACCAGAGATAATTCTAAATGAAGTTTTTTAACAACATATTAACAATACAATTAATCATTAATGGAAATATTTGAGCAAGTAGGCCCCCGCCCCTGGTGACAGTTTCTCCTGCATTAGCTTTATTGGGAAACTTTATGGTAAAGTACCAGCAGATGATAATTTTGCTTTTCATTTCTAAACAACAAGAAGGAAAAACGAAACGTTCATTTTTGCCAGCCTTCAATCACCTAACCATATTAAATTTCTGAATATCTTATTTCACAATTTATAAATTATTGAAGCATTTTTTTTAAAGTTTTCAATAACGATTACACATTGTTCTGATTTTAAAATATCCTTACTGAGGAGCTTCAGTTATTAGTGAATTAACACCGTGGTATATCAGCATAGTCCCACAGAGGTGCTTTAATTATTAGTGCATAGACACACTGCGGTATATCCGCCAATTTTTAATATCTTCATGTCCCCACAGGAGTCTATTCCTAGATAAAAATCTCCAAATTTCACTAGACATTATGTTGCCTATTTGGGCCACAAACACTGACTGCAGACGTCTTAAAAAGTGGCTAATCATTTCACATTCTAAGATTCGTCAGGCTATATAAAATCCTTATTAAATAAGTAAATAAGTAAACAATCAAACAACAGTTGGTAATGTAAACAACAGTTGGCAATGTAGAATATATATACGCTTTGCGCTTAAGCTAATCTTCAGAAAACAGCAGAAGGTTAATTAGCTTCCGGTGTCTTTTGAAGTAGAGATTTGGCTCCAAATACTGACTTAACTGCTTAACCCTGCCCTCTGTTGTTTGAATGTTTATTTATTTGTATCCGTTACCTTTTATTAATTTAGTTTTTTTTCTTCTGGAGTTCTTCATTATTTCTAACTTATTGTATCTAAAGCTGAAATATGCCTGGTGGTTAGGGGACGCGATCGCAATCTGTAAGTCGCGGGATTGAATCCCGTCCTCAACATGGTCGCCGTGGGGGCATTATAATGTACGACCAATCCCTCTATTCATTGGTAAAGAGTAGCCCAAGAATTGGCGATGAGTTGTGTTGACTGTTGTCTTCCCTCTAGTCTATCACGTCAAAATTAGGTACGGCTAGTGCAGATAAATAGCTTTGCGCAAAATTCAAAACAAAAAGCTGAAATAAATGCAGCCAATATACTTAATAACTAACTAAAGTTTTATACGAATATACTGGGAGAAAAATAATAAGTGCACTAGATTGTTTAATAACCTATGGAGCGTTAGAATTTTCCATATTGATCTTATTTATAACGTTGAATGAGCATTGCAGCAATTACGCTGAAAATGCATTCTTACTAAACTTTCAAAGTATTTTCAATTATAATCACATTTTCGAAAATTTTCATACCAATCATCTGTAAGCTTGGAAGCAACTAACTCTTGAGGTTATAACGTTTATAATTACGTACGAAAAAAACTGACGTATTAGCCAGCCCCCTAGGAAAATGTTGAAACACACTATCATTCTGAGAATGAATCATCAACAACAACAACAACAAAAAAAGAATATTTTCATAACTGATCATTTAATAGATTAAGTATGGATGGATGGAGAATCGGACAAAAAATAGTCAGATAGAATTACTACTTTACAAGGTAACTGTGCATTGACGTGCTGTCTTCGTATTATAATGATTCATTTTATCACTTCTGACTATTTGAGAAGAATTGCGTGCTTAACACTGTGTTGCCATAGAAACAAAAACAAATATCTGTTTTATAATGGAGCAAACTATTTCATAAATATGTACCTATAAAGTCAGAAAGCAATCACCATTTGTTGTTAAATTACTTTGGAAATTGAACATTTCACATCATAAAATACAACACTGTTTCTAGCAAAGGACATATTTGTTAAGATACCCTGTACACTACTTTATGATAATTCACATCTGTATTTAGAAGATTCAGTTAAAAGAAAAGAGAGTATTTTTTTTTCACCTGGTAGTTTTTCACAGGCCTATTTTTCCTGCTTTTTTTTAGGCTCCCTACTTTCCCTTATGGCCCGACATGGCAAGGTGGTTAAGGCACTCGACTCGCAATCTGAGGGTCGCGGGTTCGAATCCCCGTCACAC
>NW_013665667.1:951112-952837 GCF_000517525.1 Limulus polyphemus | reverse complement strand
GCGAAATTCAAAACAAACAAACAAATTTTCCCTTATTTTTAGACAGAATTCCTATTTTTCTTCATTTTTAACTACATTTTGGTTTACCTCAAAATGAAATAAAAACTTGTCACAAAAACACGTATATTCGTATTTTGAGTACAATCAGTCTGCCCCGATTAATAACTTAAGAGAGCAAACTGTTGCAGAATCTGGTGGATTGCACAAGTTATAGTTTCTTGGTGGCATCAGAGACAGATAATTTTTTCACAAGATAAGCAAATTGTCTTCTCTGTTTTTGTGGTAAATGACTTTAAAGTGAACATAATAACCCCCATTCAGATGAATAATAACTGAAAGATGATCAAATGCTCATTCAGCTCAATACATTTTGAGTTTTTAAATTGAAGCAAGTTCACAAGCGTTTGTTAAATAGCGCTTCATGTCATGGTTACAGTTTGCATAAGCTTTAATTGCACGTTTGATTTTCGTGTGTGAGAGTGTGTGTGTTCTGTCAGTCATATTCTGAAATAACTAGATCCTGATAGAAATTGTTAATTGTATGCTAATCTAGCATACATGCACTTAATATTGTATAGCTTGTGAAATTTGAGGGCCCATGGCAGAGGTGCTTGAGACAACCTGTTTAAGAAGTTTTATATTTTTCTAGGTAAGGTAAAAACTAAAATGCCACACAAAACAAAAAACACAAATCCAGCACCACCGATTAATCTGTGCAGACAATAATGATCATGAACTTTCATATTGGTGTCAGCCATTGCCAAATGACCAATCTCGCTTTTCTGTAATGTTTGTCAAAAGACAGTAGAATGTGATAATAATAGCTAAGAACTGGCTAAGATGAAATATAGTTCTAATCAGTGAAAACTAGCCTACGGAACAGAGAGTGGTAACAAATCTAGCAACAGTACACTTTCTGCCAGTTCTTGTTCATTTAAGGCAGTGACTAATGCATTTATGTTATTTTAAAGTCATGAATTAGATTCTCCTTACTTTTCCCTATTAAAGGCCCTATGTTTGGGAAATATTCCCGACTAAAGTCCCTACTTTCTCTGAGGGACCTTTTTCAACATTTTATTTTTGTATATTATTCTACGACTATTCACCAGTTTCAAATGATGACTTTGATATGTTTTTTGTCGTATTGCGAAAGAAAGATTCTCCAAAAAGAGAAAAACAGAATACGAGTTAAAACGTTTTGTTATTTTCTTTACGATATAGGTCAACACTTTTGTTCTTTCTTTACAAGTTAACATATGTTAGTCCTTTCTATTATTTCATTACATTAGAATATATGTTAGTTCTTTCTATTATTTCTTTACAGGAGAATGTAAGCTAGTTCTTTCTATTATTTCTTTACAAGACAATATATGTTAGTTCTTTCTATTATTTCTTTACAGGAGAATATAAGCTAGTTCTTTCTATTATTTATTTACATGAGAATATAAGTTAGTTCTTTCTATTATTTCTTTACAGGAGAATGTAAGCTAGTTCTTTCTATTATTTCTTTACAAGACAATATATGTTAGTTCTTTCTATTATTTCTCTACAGGAGAATATATCTTAGTTCTTTCTATTCTTTCATTACAGGAGAATGTAAGCTAGTTCTTTCTATTATTTATTTACATGAGAATATAAGTTAGTTCTTTCTATTATTTCTTTACAGGAGAATGTAAGCTAGTTCTTTCTATTATTTTTTTACATGAGAATATATGTTAGTTCTTT
>NW_013665667.1:943201-950756 GCF_000517525.1 Limulus polyphemus | reverse complement strand
TAGAAAGAACTAGCTTACATTCTCCTGTAAAGAAATAATAGAAAGAACTAACTTATATTCTCATGTAAATAAATAATAGAAAGAACTAGCTTACATTCTCCTGTAATGAAAGAATAGAAAGAACTAAGATATATTCTCCTGTAGAGAAATAATAGAAAGAACTAACATATATTGTCTTGTAAAGAAATAATAGAAAGAACTAGCTTACATTCTCCTGTAAAGAAATAATAGAAAGAACTAACTTATATTCTCATGTAAATAAATAATAGAAAGAACTAGCTTATATTCTCCTGTAAAGAAATAATAGAAAGAACTAACATATATTGTCTTGTAAAGATTTAATAGAAAGAACTAGCTTACATTCTCCTGTAAAGAAATAATAGAAAGAACTAACATATTGTCTTGTAAAAAAATGTTAGTTCTTTCTAGTCTTTCTTTACAGGAGAATATATGCTAGTTCTTTCTATTCTTTCTTTAAATGAGAATATAAGTTGGTTCTTTCTATTATTTCTTTAGAGGAGAATATATGTTAGTTCTTCCTATTCTTTCTTTACAGGAGAATATATGTTAGTTCTTTCTATTCTTTCTTTACAAGACAATATATATTAGTTCTTTCTATTCTTTCTTTACAAGACAATATATATTAGTTCTTTCTATTCTTTCTTTACAAGAGAATATATGTTAGTTCTTTCTATTATTTTTCACACATGCTTGAGTTTGATGTAACACTTCTTATCAAGTTTTAACAGACACAGTGAAACAATACTTTAAAAGTTAAAGTAGTGATTTATTTATATTATAGTCACAGTGATATATATATATATTGTTAGGATTTTATAAGTTATTCAGATTTTTATTATTATTATTTGAAATGATTTGCTACAATATCCACTCCGTTTTCATTATCAAGCGCTATCAACATAAAATACAAGTAATAAAACAACATCAAACTCCAATATCCCAAGCTCCTCTTGAAGTAACAAAACGTTATTGTTTTTATTTATCTGACAATTAATTTCAACCATCCATCCTAACGACAGACAAATATCACACTTGTTTGCCAAATACTTACGAAAAAGGGATGTATACAGGTTGGTCGTAATTTGGTCGTTGAGAAATGGCACCACGTATGGAAGTGAATTGAAGAAATATGATTATCCGCAAATGAGAATCTAGAGGAGTCTATGAAAATGAATTAATAAATATTGTCACCAGGGGTGCATTTCTGCACTACGTGCTCCGTTTATTTTTTTATCATTTTCAACTACAGCATGCAGTCGAGAATAATGTTGAAAACTGCTGACCGCAACATGTCCTGAGGAATGCAAGTGACTTTAAGATGGATTGCATCTTTCAGCATAGGTAGAGATTAAATAATATCCCAGCAAGTACGAGCCTTAAAGTGACAGCATAACTAGTAATCCGCCTTCTCTTGTAGAATCATACAGGCAGTTCTTATAACCAGCACCCAAATGATATCAGCCTACTTCAGCAGATCTGTTTATTTGATTAATTATGCAAAGTGTGGCTACAATTATACCCTTAGTAACAACATATATCAATTTATCGGCTAACGGTGTCTCCCATGTGCGGATTATCATATTCCTACTTTGTAGTAAGAAACTTTATGGCCACCCTCATACGTTGTTGTATGAGCATTGCACTTAAAGAGGCGTTTACAATTATTCAATAAAACCTTCTATATATAGCCAACAAATATTATATACCACATTTAATATTTTATCGGAATTTGCTGCTAAAACTAGAAAATAAAAATAGAGATATTTATTTTGTTATTTGCCATACACAATTTACCGTTTATACTAAGTGCATGCAGTTAAAGGAATGGAAAAAGTAATGTAAAAAAGATAACTTCAAGGAGACATATATTGTAAGTTTCTTGTTAGGTGAAACATAGGCAAAAATCCCATTATTACATATGAAATGTCAACAACGTTTCCATTGTAATACATTTCCTCTATCCTAACCACGTGTTTTGTGCTCGTTCTGGTAACATATTTCACAGTTCGTTACTTAATGCTGTTTTGTTTGGGACATTGTTGTGTAACCGGGTCATTTTACACTTGCTGACTCGAATAATTTCAATACGAAAAATTTTAATCTTTAAGACTCACACAGAATATTATTAATACGAATCATTTTCATTATATTTAAATCAGTATTGTGTAATTATTTATAAAATGCTCAAAATGTTAATGGTGCTCTAAGCTGTATTTTCCGTTTATGTGTTAGCTGGATTTTTTTCAAACTCATATTTTCATTTCGTTTAGTTAACCAAATCACAATTTTTCTGGTTCAAAGTAATTTTTTTTAAATTCCTGTAAACTCCCAGTGGAGCATAGGGCCGCAACAGCACCTCGCCAACGGAAAGTGTTGTTGCAGTTACTTGTAGCAGGTTGGTTTTTACCCTCCTCCTTTCTCATCTTGGACTTGGGACCAGGAAAAGGCGGAGGTTGGCGTGTTTGGTGTGAGGGGGATTCGAACCCGCGACCCTCAGATTACGAGTCGAGCGCCCTAACCACCTGGCCATGCCGGGGCCCTCAAAGTCCCTTTGCAATCTTAATTTTAATATGATTAAAGACAAGAGGAAATACATTTTATCCATGTAAATTATGCTCAAATTTTTGACTTTTTTTCAAATTTATGTTATTGCTGATTTGAAAAACGTTAAAATTACCTCTCTATGCTGCTTAAGCCTCTTTTTAGGCTTAAAATAAAGAATAATTATATTTCAGTTCGGCGATTGAGTCTTATGCTATTCTAAAATAATCATTTATCTGGAAACGGCTTCTTCAACCGGAAGAATTCTCTCTTTTCTTCTTCACAAATAGTTGGTTTCAAAATGAGCAGAAAACAGCTTCAGCCAAGCTGCTTTATATTAATTCCTTTCTGCATGTGTATATAAATTAAATTTCAAATAAATTCAGTAATATATAATTTTCAAATTAACTACTACGAATAAAAAACTACATCTTCTTTAGTGCTTAAATTTGAGGAAAATTGAATTTCCATTTCAGCCTTGGAAGTAAATTGAAAAGTCTGTCATATCTGTAGATGTTTTTCTTCGCTTATCTCAGAACACGATCACTTTCAAACGCTTTGGTGTGCATCTCCATGTCAGCTCTCCTATGATAGGCTGAACTGGTTTCTACCACCAAAGACATTAAATAATGAATATCCATCCATGCTTAGGTCGAGAAACAATAAAAATACCTATGATTATTTAGTTTAAAATTCAACTATGAGAATCGCTTTATCAAGAAAAATCAGTAGCTATTACGGCAGCTGGGCGATTATAGAATTACTAGTTGGGTAATATTCAGAAATATGTAATAATTTATATCAGTAATTAGAATACAGACTTAAAATTATACTCACGTTACACGTGAAAACAAAAAAAAACCACCATTAAAGCCTATAACTTAAGTCGATAATTTTATCCAAAATTTGTTGGACGTATTAATTTTACGCTAACTTTACGTATTCAGGAAATGCGATTGCTATAGAGAAGTTTTTTCCGTCTTCCACATTTCTTAGAAACGTAGAATGTGGATCAAATTCCTAGGATATGATAAAAATACAAAATAAGTAAGCGCGTCCTGTTGTTGTTTTTTTACCTGCCACTGTTTCTATTATGCTAATTACGTTTATGATTAATACCGGACTGTAACTTTTGGGATAGCTCTGTCAGTATTATAAGAAAGCTCTAAGAGCATTGGTATTGATGGAAAGGCCTCGTTGGCACTGGATATAGCAGATATAGTGCGTTTGGGCCATTGTTACGCATTATTCTTTATTTTCACTCATATCTTTCTCATGGAGCAAGGAATCACTTACAGAAGAGCTGAAATGGAATTTTCCATTGTTGCCAGTATTGTAGATCGATGACAGTGTAGCATTGTTACCGACGTGAGAAGGGGTTCCCTCGAAAGGATACATTACACCAACTTGACATCTGTAGCGTACCGATTTTCTATTCATGTAATGCTAAAACTAGGCAGTGTAGTGGTTGGGGGCGGGGGTTCTTGCTGTACATTTCCTGTATTCTCACGTGTGGGCAGCGTATTCTGTGGCCGGAAGACGCCTGTCTGTTAACACACAATTTGATGTAAGGCGGAGCATTCTAACGCTAAATTCATTGTGGAGCTGTCATGATGCCAAGATATGCTCACAGCTGCTAGACCTACTTTGTGCATATTCGTTCAAATGATTGATGAATCTGTACTGAGATAAATGTAGGATAACAAACTAAACGGAGACAATACTGTCAAACCCCGTGACATATTAGCCTACTATTGCTGTTTCATCAAAAACAGGAATCTTTTATAGATTTCAAACGCTGACAGTTTCACAAAAACGCACACGCACATCGAAACTCGTGTACAAGTTGTCATGTTACATTGCCCTGCCCTAGTAAGAAGAATGCACGACATGATCTCACTCGGGTGTACTAGAGGGAGCTGAATCGATCGAAAATTTATAAAAGTTGGCAGCTACAGCTTACATTATTAGGCTTTCAAAGAAATCTCTAGTGATTTATTGAAATATCAATGAACTCTGATACATTGCATACTTCTAATACTCTAAAGTTTTTTATGATATACAGAACAATGTTTTGGAACATTTTAAAAGTGCAAAACGTGAAATTAAAAATAATGATTGTGAAACACGGAGTGTGCACGAACGATGTCCCACTTTGAAGCACAGTATATTAGACACATGACACATCTAATCCTCATCTCTTTGGTGTGCGGGTGCAATTACCTTTCGTAGGAAATATCAGATAACTTGGGAACTTCTTATGTGATTTATATTCAAATAAACAGTATTGCGGAAATGCCCATTTCAATAAGTTATGCGACAAAGCATGTATCAATCTAGTTTGAAAATAATGTCTTTTCAAAAATGTTTTGTACCAATATTTGTATCTCGGCAGTATATCGAAAGTTGCTAATTCAACCGGTTTTGTGCAAACGTACATGTACAATACCTTGTTTATGATAATGTCTGTGTTCAAAATAGTTTATTTCACAGTATTGAAGGGTATTTTTTCTTTTCTTTTTCTACATTGTTTATCTTCAAACAATTTCGTGACAATGATTATCTAACCAGCCATATGGTAATATCTTTTAACGTAAAGGTTCCATTATAACATCTGCATCCATATATTTTCCTGATAACATATATTTCAATCCAGTTTTGTCTCAAACTTTATATCCACCTAGCTATGTAACAGCGTCTGTACCAAACACGTTTTGTAACACTATATACACCCAAGTTTTATGACAACTTCTACAGTTCGCCAGTTTTATACATGTAGCAGTTTCTAATTTCAGACTGTTCTGAAAAAATATTTTGACCTAAGATTTGTGAAGTTATAAAATTAATAAAGTTGATCTTAATTTATTTCAAATTTAACGTACTTTTTCACCCAAACGTGAATAGTATTATTTATTACTCCTTTTCTAAATATTAGAGGTAAATTTATTCAATCTACGAATTGAAAATTGGAGAGTCTCAAAGTGGGTCAGCGGTAAGTTTACGAAATTATATCTATAAAATACGGTGGTTTGATTCCACACGGTGGACACAACAGATAGCGCATTGTGGCTTTGCTTTAAAACAAAGACACAAACAAATAAGAATATTGTAGATCGTTTCCAAAGTATAAATAAAGCCACGAAAAATCTCTCAATGGTTAAGAGAGAAAAGTCGTTATTGTTTAATACTACGTGCATAGATTGAAAACAGGTATTATACAGAGGTTGAGTATGTTAAATAAAATAATATTAAAACGATTTTGGAGCTTTACAGCGGCGTTACACTCAATGTCGCCACGTTCAGTCATTCTCTATTGACGACTATGTATCTTTACAATAGTCCTGCATCGTAATTTCTTTTGCAAAAGGCTGTTTTGTCCAAAGCACAATATTCCTCCCTGCAGACTTTCCATAGTCCATATAGTGTACGAAAATGACAGTTTCTTAACAGCCGTTTCAACATTCTGATCGCATAAATGCTGTAGCGTCCGGCGACATGACTGGTATGTCTTCATATGAAATAGTATGTACTCGTATTATTTTTCAGCTGTTTGAGGTAAGCGACGGTTAAACGGGAAGTATAACTAAAACACTTACCTTAGTGAACCCATACCTTATTCGCCTCATTTGTAGACGGAAATCCTTCTTGGTTAAGTTGGATATTGTTGCCTCGGATGCGTGAGCAGTTTCTAACAATAACTTTTGCGTTTATGAATTCTCACCTGTTACAAGATGCCGTAATTTGCTTACTACGGTTGTGGTATGACTTGTTGTAGATATCCTTCCGAATGGTTCTGGTGCCCTATGTTGATCCATATTTCTTTGATTTCCAAAGTTCTCCTTTCTCTGAGTTAAATGATAGATACTCCATCTTGGAAATTCTAAGTCCTCGATTTGAACAATGAATAATTTTTGTCGGAAAGGGTTGTTACATATCCTTCGAAAAAGCGACCAATTCTGTTTACGTAACGCCAAGCAATGCCAAAATGTAGTTCTTATACACGTCGTCCTACTGAGACTTTGTATAGGCTTTATTACAAATCGTTTTAATATAACGTATTCAATCACGTTGAATTTCATGGTTCTGGAAATGATGTTAATTTTAAGGTCTGTATAACCTTGCTTAATACTTGCAAAGGGATATATATATATCAATAATGAGTGGTAGTTTAATAATCTGAAATAAAAATATAAAGTAGAAACTTGAGATATCCAAGAATTTCCATTCTATCTCCACGAAATATTGTCCAATGAAAAACAAAAAAAAAAAGACACAAAAAAAATTGAGTTAACATACTGTTTGTTTATTTTACTAATCACTGTTTTATTTTACATTTTTGGTACGTTGAACCAGTGTTCGATAGTCACTAGTAAATGTTTTAAATAAATTGCTTTTGAAAGTATTCAAATAACTAATATGATAATTAGACTTGTAGACTTGTAAAAGTATTATTTTAGATGGTTGTTCACGAGATTAAATGTGCATTTTTCTCACTATGAACACTATTATTTTACACTATTATATTTGACGAATATAGTTAGACGAGTAGTTGATATAAAGCACACGATACGGTAGTCTGATTTTTCACACAGTCATTGCGTCTGTGCTACTCTGATGGATAGTAACGTTCGTTGAGGTTTCAAACCGTAACACACTTTGTTAAGCCTAAGAATTGTAGCGAACTATCACAACGCATTTTCGGATAATTCGTCTTACACAGCCCATTAAGGATTCTAAACCAGACATATGTAAACGTAACATTTCATTTCTGTTTTTATTAAACCACAAATTACTGCCCTACAAGAGCTTATTAATTAGACAGAATTCCGGACAGTGGGAACTTAGGCGAAATGGTATTTCCAAGCATAAATGTTGTATAAGTTGCTTAAAATTGCCAAATAACAAACGTAAACGTATTTAATATGTTAGTTAGATATTTCTTGCCCGGCATGGCCAGGTGGATAAGGCGCTCGACTCACAATCTGAGGGTCGC
>NW_013665667.1:926362-942854 GCF_000517525.1 Limulus polyphemus | reverse complement strand
CCACTATTCGTTGGTAAAAGAGTAGCCCAAGAGTTGGCGGTGGGTGGTGATGACTAGCTGCCTTCCCTCTAGTCTTACACTGCTAGATTAGGGACGGCTAGCGCAGATAGCCCTCGTGTAGCTTTGCGCGAAATTCCAAAACAAACAAACAAGATCTTTCTTGCGCATATGTAATTCCTAATTCATTTTGAAAAACTGTATTCTTTCATTATTATTCTTCATCACGAAAGAATTGTTGCAGAATGTGAAGGCTATATGAAAATAAAAAAAGAACAAAATTTTCTATGATCGTGATAACAGATTTTTTTTTTTTTCAGATTAAGCTTTCATGTATAGTTTTCCTTCTACATATCATAAACTTAACCGGTGACAACCAGTTTTATTCCACGCCATTTACTAAGAATGATAGATTTTATTCCAGATAACAGCCGAGGCAGGCTTGTTTATTAATGATAGTCGATGGTAATCTTTGTCATAAATTGTCATGAATACCGTCTTTTTAATCTCACTCGTAAATTCAACAGTCCCGGCCATTTTTTTTTGTTCCTCTCTCGGATGAAACCTATATAAATTTCAGACTATAAGGCAACGCAAACAAACCGAATCTCTTGTAGTAAAAGCAATCCTCATTCTTCATTGAAGGCTGTAGTTTATTTATGATCTAAGCGGTCTTATAAATTATACAACCTAACTGAGGGAGAAGACCAAAGAACCGCGAGCCTTCAGGATGAAGCTGCATTGAACAACGAAATGGGCTGATCCTTTGCTTGTCTTTCATCGAATATCTCTAATAATTCATACAGTCAGCAGGGTAGTGAAGGAATAGCCTGTCAGAAATATTCATGAAACTACAGGCTATCTTTACATACTCGTACGAAAACACATCATTTACTGCATACTGTACTTTGTTCTCGCTGACGATTTGGAGTAACATATAGAAAAGGGTTCATGAAATGCTTATATGTACATATTTAGTAGACTTCATCGTTGAATACATTTCTGTAATAGACAGATAGATGCATGCTTAGAGATAGATAAACATGTATAGAGAGAAAATATAGACGTAGATGGATGCAAAACGATCTAGATACATATGTATATGCCCTCCAGTAGCTCAGCGGTATGTCTGCGGACTTACAACGCTAGAATCCGGGTTTCGATACCCGTGGTGGGCAGAGCACAGATAGCCCATTGTGTAGCTTTGTGCTTAACTTAAAAAAAACAAAAACATATGTATATACACACACACACATATATATATATAGACAAATTAATAGAAAGAACAGACCAGATAGGAACACACACACAAAAACATAAATATGGATATATATATATATATATATAGAGAGAGAGAGAGAGACATACATGCATGGATGAGAAATATAAGCCAGTACATCTTACTATAAAGATGGTCCATTATGTGTGTGTATATGTTACCATCCATCACCAAGAGTTGGCTGACTCGATTACCATACTTTTTGTATGGTAACTGGAAACTGTCCGACGGTGTATATGAATTATTTTGTTTTAGAGTTTTTGCCTGGAAAGGGAAATAAAAAATAGAGCAATTTTCCATTTTTTAAATCGATTTTTGACTTGCATCACCCAGACTTGGCTGACTCAATTACCGTACTTTTTTTGTATGGTAACTTGAAATTGTCCAACGGTGTACATTGGTTATTTTGTATTAGGATTTTTGGCTCGAGAAAGGTATTAAAAAAACATCATGAAATAGGTTAATTTTCCACTTCTTTTATATATTTTTGGCTTGCATCACCCACAGTTGGCTGGCTCGATTGCTAAAATGTTTTTATGGTATGAAATTGTTCAACGGTGTACGAGGGATATTTTGTTTTAGGATTTTGGCCCGAGAAAAGGGATAAGAAATGCCATGAAATAGGGCACATTTACCCTTTCTTATAAACTTTTGGCTTTCATTTTAAAGATGCAAGTACTTACTCAGTTAAATTAGTCAATTATTACCATCCAGAAAGCAGGGTATGCCATAAACATCTAATGAGATCATTAGGGATTTAATAATAGAAGGAAAGGGAACATGATCTAACATTGTTTTTGATACAATAGAGAAGTAAGAACAGCTACATATAGAGAAAACGTAATGCTAGAATTTTACAGGGAGCAAGCATATTGTTTTTACATTAATATTGATATTTTCAAACCGAACAGCTAAACGACCAAGTCAGAAATCCCTAGGTTTCAGAGATTCACGAACAGTTGTCCCTACTTTTGAGTTAATGACCAGAGTAAGGGAGCCATATAATAGCCCCTGCCGTCACAAGGGTTTTGTTCAGCTTTGAAACGAACGACGAGATTGGCTATCACTGTTATAAAGTGCCCTGAGCTGAAATTGCGGTTCTTGTTCAGCATGCTGTGAACATTGGACCGTCTAGTAAGCAGTCCGACTCGTTAACCGCTAGGCTACGCCTGACCTTATTAGTATATATGTTAATATATATAAACGAACTTATATAAATAACAGTCAGATATATACATATAAATATGATCTATTAGATAAACATATCAGTTAGTTTACACTTCAACAATATGTATATAGAATTGACACGACTTGCAATAAAAGCCTGTTTTTTATTTGTTTTGTTAAGTGCAAAGCTACATATTTGAGCTATGCCCACCGCGGGTATCGAAACCTGATTTTTATAGGACCTCAGACTTATCATTGAGCCACCGGGGGTCACAAAAAAGAAGAAAACCAAATAAAACAAGTTATTTCAATGAAATGATATAAAATTAATTCTTCATATTATCAAGTATAGCATTATAGAGTCACATAGATCCTGAAAATAATGTTCGAAATATCTAACATTTGTTTAAAACCATATAGATACATATGTATGTATTTATGGTTTGTGATACGTTTTGAACAATATAGCTATAGCTTTTACATTGCATCAAGTTGTTCAGAAAGACAGACTAATGATTTTTTATGTTGAAACTGATGGCAGTCCCCACGACAAACTGCTTACTGGTTATTAGCTGAGAGGGTTAAAAGAAGCTTCAAACGGTCGTTGATCTTGTTGGAATAGTAAGACTTATCAGGCTATCAGAAACTTTGGAACCGAAATGACATCTCTGACAACCTGTTTGAAACTTGATGGCTGTTGTCAACTTGTTTATAGGGCCTAAAGCTGAAGAATTGTACGGGGAAATCTCTCCATCTGAGAAGATGTCTGACATGATAACTGTCGCTGTCATGGTTGGCGGAGCATCTAAATAAAGGTAATCGACAATTAGAGTCCGGATTTAGCACTTTGGTTGTAGAAGGCAGGTGTTATCCATTACAAAGCGTTCGCTAGTAAGGACAAAAAAAAATAAAGTATTACTACAAAAAAAGAAAAAATGCAAAGATAAAATACGAATATGGGATTTCAAATACTTATTACTCGCTTAGCTATACGCTCATCTCTTTGATACACTTCACTTTTAATTCATAACCATCTAGCTAGCTATCCGAAAATTATTCTAACAGTTTACTATATTTAGCACAATTTATTTTGCAATGAAACTGTTTGTTTGTTTTAGCGCAAAGCTACGCAACGAGTTATCTGCACTCTTTCTACTGCAGGGAATCGAACCCCGAAATTTAGCGTTGTAATTCTGTACATTTACTGCTGACCCACAGAGGGACCACAGTAAAATTATATAATCCCATCACGTGATAGTGATACACTTAACAGTATATAAAGAAGAGTGCCCGAAACCCGAAGAAAAGGTAAATAAATACTACAAGTAATCATAGACATATATAATAATACATAGACACTTTTTCTTTATATGTATATTCGGAGTGTTGGTTGTATTTTTAGGCTTAGAAAGTCGCAGATTCATTACGAGAGTTTATGTGCATATCTTAGTATTAAATAAATCTAACAAAAATATTCAAACAATGTTTTTAATTGTGTCTAGCTTAAATGAAAAATTGCTTTGACCATTTGAAAATATTAATTATGATTAAACGGCTGATTTTTGTATTCAAACAAGTTCATGCTAAGAATATACACAGGGTCATCCAAAAATAGCTTCATCTTCTGTTTATATTCTAATTTTCTATAATACTAAATAACACAATGACGAAGCAGGAACTAAATATTCTCGAGTAGAATTTCATCAATTATCAAGTTCCATTATACCAGCTTGTTTCATCCCATTGTCATTAACTTGGATCACTTTTTTGTTTTCTCTGGGACACTGGATCATTTCCAGCATCACGAAGTGAACAAACCAATCCAGGAGAAAAAATAAACAGAGCTGGCCAGGATTTCTGATTTTAAATTCACAACACAAAAGTCATTAAATGCTATATTAAATGAGACGTTAGACTTGGACTACTTTGTACAAACCAAAATTAATGAGATCTTTACGTCGGGTCTTTCAAGGTCTTTATAAATTACTGCAAGTCGCAGACAGACTAACAGACTGGCCCGTGCAGTGAGCCTGCTGTCAAATCGGTTTATAATTGGCTGTATCAATCACGTGGTTCGTGACCTGAAAGGGTTCCCTGTCGATGAGATCTGTTGACGCAAAGATCAGTATCACAAGTTTATTTATGTCATAGAACATTAATTTTTTCAAGGCATGAGATTATTACAGATAATCTCAAACTAGTTCACTTTAGCTGGCAACATAAAAAATGAAATACAGTTAAAATGTCTGCTAAATTCACTGATGCTTATAAACTTAATATTATACAATAAAGAAATGTTATTATATTTTACAATTTTCGAATAAACAGCTTATTTTTGTGTTTCAAGGTTATTAGTTTCATCAATCAGGATAATTTGATGCGATTAATAGATAAAAACAAGCATTAAAATAAATAAAAACATTAACACTTCTAAAATATTTCATATACATAAACGTATTGTTAAGAGCTATCATTCAACACCTACACTAACATCTAGGTAGTTCTCAGAGTCACCACCAACGGTCATACATTTCCAGTTAAAAACCAGCTAACATCAATCATTTAGGACCAATACTAGCATTCGTTGCCTTTACACCTTCTATCTCTTTCTCTTCGCATTTGTCTATTCCGTTATCTACCTATCATATGTGTTAAATTCTTTTTGAAGTTTTCTGTACTTATTTAGATTTACAATATTATATATATATATATAAAGGCGTATGATACGGATCAGAACAGGAAGAGTGAGGTACTAAAACCTGAAGAGTACAGCTAGATAATTACTCTTTATAGCCATGACAACGGTCTTTACTTCTTCCATACCTACAACTCCATCTGATAAAGCTAAATGACTACAACTCGGCAGACCTTGTAATACACCATCTACAGATGTGATTTATGGTGTGTTTTTTTTCAGCACTCTTGGCTCTAATAAGCATGACAGAGCGGTAGAGGCGGAAGAGATGGCCATGAATTGGAAGAAGCAATAACTGCCATTGATATATCATTAAAGATAGCAATAAATATATATATACGCTTATGTACTTATATATATATATATATTGCTTGTCTGGCTTTATAGTTTATGACACCCTTTCTTCAATGCTTTGTGTAGGGTGAAAGCTACAGCCGAGTAGCGTGTAGGCTAGTCACTTGAAAATGGTGAAACACGTGTTCCGAATGTTCTGTATCAACTGATATAATTATCAGAGAGCGTCATAAGGCTGGCGTTATGAGGGATGTTGTTGGATATTTTACGTTATTGTCTAAATCAGCTCATATTCATTTGTTCCATTTGACAGACAGATAGGAAAAAAGAAATCCAGAAGAAATGAAACAGAAGTTAACACATACGTATATGTAGAGAAACTGTGAATCCGATGCGACGTAAGTACTGCTCAAGTTAAATAGACGTGATCGTTTTAGTCTTACATCAAAGTAGACATGTCGATGGACGTGCAACGTTTTACTACACTTAGTTTACTTCAATAGTTATTAATGTACGTTTTAGAAATACAGAGAGTTAATAATGTATGATCCAGTGTTAATGGTGACAGTAAACGATTTTATTAACAGGCAGAATCCTTCTCTCGCTTTGTTAACGACGAGGAAAACAAACTATTTTAATCTCAATGTTTTAAATTTGGGAAGTACAGCAGTAGAAATCTTGACCGTTAAGTAAGATGAGACAATTGTTGTTCTAATTAACGTTAGATAATACTTTATATTTCATGCTATATTATTAGATTTACCTTTTATTTTAAGTGTAGACTCTGGATCAATCTAATTATTAAGCTTCGCACACGCGGATAAAGATGATTCGTTTCAGCAAGTTTACCGACGAGTTTATTATTTTATTTTTAGAAGCCTTTCAGAGTACTTACTGACCAAACATTATTTACAACTGATTATTCATACTGTTATAACAAAATATGTTTATGGAATTTTTCTTTCAAAGAGGATTAATCTAAATTACATTTTACAGAACTTTCGCCGAATAAAACAAATTACAGAGGAATATTCGGTATTTTTAAACCAGCGAAGCTTGGGTTACACACGATTAAATTTATTTGACTAAATGGAACATATCTTACAGATGGTTTTTTAGTATTTTTACTGAATCAAAACGTACAGCAGCGTTTTCCCAGTACGTTTGTTGATTGGTTATGGTGTATAGAATTACCAAAGTTGTTAGTCCGTTTACAAAATGCGTAATTTACAGAAAGTTTATAGAATTTTTACAGACTGAGACGCTGTTTAAATTACGTTCGAATCTTGTTTATTAGAAATCACCAATGACTAATAAGCATCTGTCGTGATTACTACATGGCAAGCATTATTTACAGTTGTGTTTCATTCAGGATGCTTACTGAATTAACTTGAACACAATCAATAAAATATCTAAATATGATTATATACAGAAGAGACCGCTTAGAGGAAGATTTCACTTACTGTACATAATTTACAAAAAGTTTTTAGTATGTTTTACTGCTTAAGCAATGTTTTCAGAAGATTTTTCTGTGTATTTACTGGCTGGAACTGATAATTTTGTAAAATGGCTTTTCGCTTGTATGACTGGATTTTATTTACTGAAGGTTTCATTCATTTTGCTAACTGGATCATCATTTAGAGAAGTTATGATTCATTTTGTTAATTTGATCGTCATTTATGGAAGGTTCTATTCATTTTGTTAACTAGATCACCATTTACAGAAGGTTTTATTCATTTTGCTAATTGAATCATCATTTACGGAATGTGTCATTCATTTTGTTAAACAGATAATATTTTAAGCAATGTTTAATCCATTTTGCTGACTGGATCATCATTTAAGGAAGGTTTCATTCATTTTGTTGACCGGATCATTATTTATGGAAGGTTTCTTAGGATGGTTACCTATCTAGAAATGTCCATCTTTCTTATGATTTAATAACGACCCCTTTATTTTAGCCATTGAATAAAGTTTTATTGTATAATGTCTTTTAAACTATTATTATCGCAAGTCCAAAGAAGTTTCTTCAGCCTTTTTTTAGCATGTTTTCTATTTGAATAACATGTACATAGAATGTTTTTAAAATTTTGTTTCTTTTTTACGTTTGGAAATATTATTTCCAGTATTTTTATAGTGATCGCAACATCATTAACAGAAGATGTTTTGAAAGTTTTCTAACAGAAAATTAATCTACAAAGGGTATTTGTCATGTTTATAACGTGAAAATAAGTTATGAATGGATTTTAATTGTTTTACAATTGGATAATCATATACGAATTTTTTTGCCATTTATCAGAGCATCAACCATAAAAAAAGTAAAAAAAAGCTTACTGAATATAGCATGACATAATTGGAAGAATAATTTGAGTGTGCTGACTGTCTAAAAAAATTCTGATTTATAAAATTTAGTATATCTAAATGAATTATTATTTACATAAGATTTCCAGTGAGTTTTTGCTTACTGACATTTTATTTTTAGTTGAGGTTTAATGCAGATTTACTCTTTATAGTCAGAGAAATTTGGAAACAAGTTACGGATGGTATCTATTACTTGTTTCTCTCTGAAATGAATTTAACGGAAAATTTCTCAGTAACTCTCGAAAATATTTTACAAAATGCTTTCCAGTGAGTACACTCTCCCTCTCTCTAAAAGGTATTTTTCAGAACATTTTTCAGTAAGTTTGGAAAACGTTTTACAGAAAGGTTTTTCACTAAGTGTACTTATTGACTTGAAGGTATTTTATAAGAAGTTGTTCAGTGTGTTTACTACATGAAAGATATCTTACAGAAAATTTCTCAGTATGTTTAAAAATGTTTTATAGAAAGATTTTTCACCATGCGTACTTACTGACTGGAAGGTATTTTATAGGAAACGTTTTAGTATATTTACTACCTGGAAGGTATTTTATAGAAAGCGTTTCAGTATATTTACTACCTGGAAGGTATTTTACAGAAAAAATATTGTATAGTTATTTACTGGAAGGTATTTTACAGATTTTTTTAGTATATTTATTGCTTCGAAGGTATTTTACAGAAGAATTTTGTATGCTTATTGACTGGAAAGTATTTTACCGAAAATTTTTTAGTATGTTTACTGATTGGAGGGTATTTTACTGAATGTTTTTCAGTATTTTTACTTACTTGAGGATATTTTTATAGAATTGTTTTTGTATGTTTACTGACTGGACAGTATTTTACAGAAAGTTTTTCAATGTTTTTACTGACTTGAGGATATTTTACAGAAAGTTTTTCATTGTTTTTACTGACTTGAGGATATTTTACAGAAAGTTTTTCAGTGTGTTTACTGATTGGAAAATATTCATTAGAAGAGGTTTGTATGTTGTTTTCGTCAAATAAATGGATGAGAGATTGTGAGAGGGGTTTCAAAAAACAAGTACATTGATATTTCTATATACGAAGCAGTAGAATAAAAAAATATAGTTTGTAAAGCTGCACCTTCCTGTAGTGGGTTTAACCGAAGACGGGAATATTCCCCTTTTCTCACAAGGATATTCTCTTTTTCGTTTGTTTTTTTTTTTATATTTGCCAGAGTTGACGATAATACTCAAATTCAATACAATTCTGTCATTTGAAGAATAACTTTAGTAATACCTGTCCAATCACTTTTAGAGTGATAAATAAGCTTGTAATTCCTGATGAATGTCTATGAATATATATTGCTTCAAACAAAAACACAAAAGACTGCCTTAAACTGAGAGCGTTTCGTAATGGGGTCTTATCAGAATGATGGAAATTTCTAAGAAATGAACATTCACTTTTGGACGTCTATCTATATACTTAGTAATAGTGCTCTACAAACAACTAATGGATATATTCTAGTACTTTGTGGTGATATCTGAAACTGGTTACGTCAGTGACGATTTTATATTGAAACACAAAGTGGTGTTAAAATGGTAGTTTAATAGCTGTTACAGGAAACATTAAAGAGTTACAGATATTATTAAGGGTTTTAGAAATATAAAAGTGAATCATTATTGACCGGATAAATACCTTCAACCGCTTATGTTGGTTGTGATCATCTCGTAATTTTGAATGCGCTCAAAACATTTTTCATTGTTCCCTATAGATAGAAATTTCCAATTTTTTCCTTTTTTTTTTAATTTGACTTGGATAATGTAAAGATAGATACTCGAATCACTAGCATTGTAAGTTTAAATGAATTATATAGGTTATTAACAATAAATAACCCTCAGATAACGTTAAGAAAAAAGATTAGGTACACAATTATGATTACACAATACAGTTTTTCCAAGAAACGTTATGTTATTAAGCTGTAACGTAAATTAGGAGTTAAAATAATAAATAGTTTTAATGCTAAGTAGATTAAAGTGTTAAAAAAACACTTTTTTCTAACAAAATTAGGATTTCACTTTTTTTGCACATTTTTATATTGTGAGAAGTTAAAATGGTATTTTAAAGATGTCGATAAGGATATTAGCTTTGCTGGCAGGCCTTTTAAAATAATGTAAATTGTTATAAAAAAAAACATTATATGGTATCTAAACAATAAAAAATGGGTTTAATTACACAGGTAGAATTATTCCAACACCCCAGAATTTTACTCTCTTTGTTGCACTTACCTATGAGCCCCCAGTGGCATAGCGGTTTGTCTGCGGACTTACAACGCTAGAAACCGGGTTTCGATACCCGTGGTAGGCAGAGCACAGATAGCTCATTGTGTAGCTTCGTGCTTAACTTCAAATCAAACAAACAAACAAACTTACCTATGAAAATAAATAAATATGTATACGTAGAGGATTAAACATGTGTGTGTTTGTATACTCACTCTGTCCAGTAAGTTAGAAACAGTATTTTACGACTGAATATTTTTCATTGCTAT
The DNA here is from genome assembly GCF_000517525.1 of Limulus polyphemus. Lineage (NCBI taxonomy): Eukaryota > Metazoa > Arthropoda > Merostomata > Xiphosura > Limulidae > Limulus > Limulus polyphemus. Next base: position 932,561 of record NW_013665667.1, on the reverse strand, counting down.
GCTTAGTGGTTGAATAGTTGAACAAAGCCATTCCCCTGAGTGTTATACAAAATGAATAAGATAATAAAAATGTACCATATATAGACTAAAATATTTATATTTTCTTTGGGTAGAAGCTCTGGATTCATTTCTTATGGCCGTTTGCATTTTCCCCTGTCTCATTTCACGTTTTTATTTTTATATAAAATATTCAAAAACAATAAATTTTCAAGAATTATGTATTCATACAACTTTTGTTCGACCTTTATCAAGGTTAAAGATCACCCCATATTTTTTGGTTGAAGATTCTACAAATGAAAACCGTTTAAAATCCTTGTACTTAATGTAGCCCACAGAGGTGTTTTATGCTTCCTTATGTCACCCCTCCCGCTTGGCTCAGTGATATATCTGAGAGCTTATAACGCTAAAAATACCCGGGTTTCAATACCCGGGGTAGACAGAGCACAGATAGTTTTTTTTTGTGTGTGTAGCTTTATTCTTAACAGCAAACAATGAATCTTTATGCCAGAAAGATTATGATTGCAACTCAGGTAAGCATTTTATATCAATAACTCATGAATGTACTTTGCTGGATCTAGTCAATTCAGTACTAAACTAATGAAGAATTTAAACCAAGATATGAACTAAGACTATAAAATACATAATGACGTAGAAAGAGCATTTGATTTTAAATAAGAAATATCAAAAGGTATGTTAGAAACCAAAAACTTGAGAGGAAACAGCTAGGCAGAGATCATAAAACAGAAGAGACTGAATCAATAGCAGAAATATGTGTTTATCTTGTATGTTTTTGCAAACTTTGAATCGAGGCTTCTTTAAGTCAGCAGGATGATTTATAGTTTTCTTCCATCTCCAAAAACGCCTAATGAAAAACAAAATTAATAGATATTCGTTTTTATCCAAAAAGAGCAGATTAAGCAGGTCCGGCTCTTCACCAGCTATAAAAAACATAACTGTATATGATTTTTTAAAATTAATTTATTAATTAATTGCTTGCAAATTAGGGCAAGATTCGAATTGTGTCATGCGTAGCAAAAAGCGGATGAAATTAGATGGGGGATTTTAATGTGATTTATTATTCGTAAATAAGAAATTACGGATTAAGAAACTTTATTGAAATCTAAATTTCCATATTATTTTTTCTGTTGTTTTTAAGCAAAGAAAAGCCCGTTTATTCACCCTCTAACTGCAAACATTTACCTCAATTATGAATAATTGTGCAAGAGAAGGTCGGACATTTTTAACCCCTCATTGCTTCATGAAAATGTTATTACAAAACCAAACCAGAAACAAGGGAACTTTGTATCATCACAATTTATGGTTTTTAGGCTTAAAGGAATGTATGTAATTTACTGGAATAACTATACATAAACTTGCGCTCTAAGTGATCTGTAGCATAATTATATAAAAATGAATACTTATATCAAACATATGCATTTGTATAATTATATAAAACTGCATACACGTTTATAAAACATATGCACTTTTAAATATTTATATGGATGTACACATAACAGATTTAATGAAGAGACTGCTTTTAACGTTGGAGCTCATTACTAAATGCAGAAAGCAAGGAATTAAAGGTTTAATAGCCCCCTGTTAGTACCATATGGCAGAAAATAAAGCTATACTGTCGTAAAAAATTGAGTTAACGTTTTTTTTATTTGTTTGTTTTTAGGATTGCGAGTTGTATTAATTTTCTAAACGTACTTAGTTTTGTGTTACTTAAAAGAGCTCATTCTTTTAACTTAAGTGATTCTTTCTATGAAAATGGATATTGTGGAGATAGGCGAATTCTTCAAAAGATGTGTAGCTGTAGCGTTATCAGATTGTTTAGATATAATCAAGTCACAAAGCTAGGTGCTAATGTAAGACTGCTTTAAATTTTCATGAAACAGAGAAACAAAATTTACTGTTTCTGATAAATCTGCAGTCATTTCTGAAAACAACAGGCAGACAATGAAGGGTCTCAAATCTTACTAATAGTTAGAAAGAAAGCGAAACTGGTGAGTTTACTCTAGAATACACTAAAAAGTGATTTAAAATTCGCGATAAATTTACATAAATTTACGTTAGCAGTGAAAGAAGAATAATTGATTTGGATGTTGACATTAAAAGTGTTTCACTTTATCATTGGATAAAATTGTATTCAAATCTCTTACGAACTATTTACTGTTCCAACATGAAGAGACACTGCGTTTTATAAAATTGTTGAGATTGTAATACACAGTTTTCTACGTATACAGACGCGAACGATTAAAGCAATCTTTTCCTCTGTCGCTTTTGTAAATGATACTGTCTTTAAAGATCATGTGTGAGACAGAATAAAACAAAACACCGGATGTAACAGAGATACTCTCGTCCCAGCGTCCTGTGAATATTTTAAAACTTTATATTTTATATATGCATATAATTTTTAGACAAAATGTTTATTCAGGTGTGATTAAAAGGATCGACTTGCTTTGTTCTTATGATGTTAAATAAAAAATAAAAAAAAACGTCTTGATGAAATATATTGGATTCTAACTTCGTAAATACAGTATACATTGTTTGGGTCTAACTGAAATCACGAGCTCCAGAGAAATGAACGCATTTTCTTCCTCCACAGCTGTTTGTTAGTTGATTTAGATGAGTGAGGTACTTAAATAAACATACCTATAACATTATTGAACTCTTAACATTAACGTGACATTAATCATTTTTCCCAGAGAGGACAGAGAATTATATAAAACAACAACAAGAAATGCAGTTATTATTCTTTAATTATCACATTCAAAGAAAAGAATTGTCCTATGGAACATTACTTCTCATTCTATGTATGCTGTCGTAATTACACAACAGGGTTATTATTCTTTAATTACCACATTCAAAGAAATGTACTGTCCTATGGAACATTACTCCTCATTATATGTGTTCTGTTGTGTTAACTAGACAACATTTAACCCAATCATCATTCTTTAATTATCACATTCAAAGAAATGTACTGTCCTATGGAAAATATCTGCTCAATATACGTGTTCTGTTGTGTTAACAAGACAACATTTAACACAATTATTATTTTTTAATTATCACATTCAAAGAAAAGTACTGTCCTATGGAACATTACTCCTCATTGTATGTGTTCTGTCGTGTTAACTAGACAACATTTAACACAATTATTATTTTTTAATTATCACATTCAAAGAAAAATACTGTCCTATGGAACATTACTCCTCATTATATGTGGTCTGTTGTGTTAACTAGACAACATTTAACCCAATTATCATTCTTTAATTATCACATTCAAAGAAAAGTACTGTCCTATGGAACATTACTCCTCGTTATATGTGGTCTGTCGTGTTAACTACACAACATTTACTACAATTATTATTTTATGACTATCACATTCAAGATATTGTCCTATGGAACATTACTACTTATTCTATACGTACTGTCGTGTTAATTACACAACAGGGTACACAATTATCGTACTTTAATTATCATATTCACGGTAGAGTACAGTCCTAGAGAAACCTATGTATTTACTGACGTGTTAATTACACCACAGGGTACACAATTATCGTACTTTAATTATCATATTCACGGTAGAGTACAGTCCTAGAGAAAACTATGTATTTACTGACGTGTTAATTACACAACAGGGTACACAATTATCGTACTTTAATTATCATATTCACGGTAGAGTACAGTCCTAGAGAAATCTATGTATTTACTGACGTGTTAGTTACAAGCCACTCATATCTTAAACTTTGAATTTAAGAAATCGTGATTCTAGTGTTACGAATAGTCTTTTTCTTACACAAACTGTTCGGTACTATTTTTTTTCTTTCAACAACTGCAATACCCTTTTCTGTTTAGTACAGTGCTTTTTTACTTCACTTGAAAAACGAATGCAAAAATAAACAGTATGTTATATAATTATTATATTTTCAACATGTCTGTTAGGACACTTCAATCAGAAGATCACCTTGTACATTGAAAAAGTCACTCGAATAACAATTATCAAAGGTTTCAGACAGAATCGAAAATGATTATCAACAAAATGTAAAGAAAAACCCATCTTAGGTTTTACAGTGAGCACTTTGAACAAAACAATACAATTAAATATTTGCACGTCCCCTATTTCTGTGTGTATTTTAGTAAACGTATAAAATATACAAAATGAAACTTTTAAGTCTTCGGAATATTTGATGTATATACCATATTGTATATATATATATGTTCTTGTACTACAAAAAATTAAAAAAAAACATGAAAAAAAGCAGGAATATATGCGTGCGCGCACACACACAGATGTAATATGGATTAATATATAACATGGAAGTTACATAACATATACATATATTTATTTATTTAACGTCGAAGACTGGCACGATTGCAGAATTAAACGATTACGTGCATTGCCAGTTAACGTAAGATCTATGCTATAGTTTAACAGAACTGACAGCTGCATATCTTTAAATTAAGGAAACAACGTTTTGGTTATGATTATTGGTGCAGCTGTGATGGTGAAAGAGCTTTTAGGAAGTAACAGTATTTTATGTCGCCCAATACTGTATCCAGAAAATCCTTTTTAAGGGGTAACTAACTGTACGTTATTACAAATAAATGACACATTACAGGCACTAACTGTCTAAGTGTTATAGCCAGATTTTAAATTATGACTGTGGCTTCAAGCATAAAGACCGCAAAAGCTCAACGCATTATTACCTGTCCAATAATTTTCCCACTTAAACTTTTTCAGTCAATGGAAGAAAATATCTTTAAGTTACAAGAGCTGTTGCAGTCAAAGTGTTAAAACATTATAGAAAGTAGGATTATGTTAACTTTTTGTGTCTCCGGTTTATGACTATTTTTGTTTCTTGTTTAAACACGTTTCAAAAGCAACTGCCTGTCTCAGTTTGTCTCAAAATTAGGTTGAGTTCCATATAAATTTGTGTATTTTACATATTCTTTTTATTACACCACAAGCATTATTTATGAATATTGGTCTCCTCTCCTACGGATCAGCGATAGGTTTACAGATTTATAACGCTAAAATCCAGGGTTCTATTACCCCTCGGTGAATAGAGCGTGCATAATTTTATCATACACCCATCTTAAGAAACAGTTTAAAGATCTGTAATGTACAAATGCAATTCAGCCGAGATTTAGGGAAAGTCAATTTATCATCTAAACATCGCATAACATAACTTAATGAATATGTCTATGTATAAATGCATTTCGGGCAAGAACCAATATATATATATTTATTTATCGAACGTCTTAATAAATACGCATGCATTTTTGTACAAATAAGATTGAGGCCAGATTCTTGAAACAAAAACACAAAAGTATTTTTTTCTCCATATATTTCAATGTATAGCTTGATTATCCCCCTACTGGATCAGCGGTACTTGTATGGACTTACAATGCAAAATACGGGGTTCGATTCCTCTCGAAAAACAGAATGTAGAAAACCCAATAAGGCGAAAATTCAGAAAAAAATAATGTCCAAAGATCACAAGAACCTGCCCCTTAGTGGATCAGCAGTAAGTCTGAAGACTTATAACGTTAAAAACCGGGTTTCGATACCCGTGGCGAACACAGTACAAATAGCCCATTGGGTAGCTTTTTGCTTAAGCATAAACAAACAAACACAATAACCAGTATGAATATGCACAAGCTCATATCAGACTTACTTAGACACATATTATTGTATAATAACTTATAGCCTAGGATTACGTTTAAGGTAAACAGAGATGAGTGTTTTAATAGCTAACACATTAGAGCCACTTATTACGTAAAGGGTTTCATCGTTTGTAATTTTTTCTGATCATTTGTTTAGTTAAATTGATAAAGATATCCATCAATGCCGAGTTTAATAGGTAATGCTATGAATTTTAACCCTGTTGCACACGAAGCATTCGTTCGATGCTAAGGTCACTTTCGTTTGGCATCGGTTTCACGTATTTTGCTACTGACCGCAGGCGAACCCTCATTCGCGACGTTAAAGTGGCAAAACTGAAATGGCTGCGAATTTGCTTATCCCTTTAAACTCTATCATTAGGTAGCTCATCTGAGTACCTCTACTATTGAGTTAGCTAAATCCTCAAACAAACATACAGACAGAAGGTCAGTCTTGGGTAGCTTTTGTTAAACTTTCCACTAAACGTATATAATTATTAAACACTAAAAGATAGAACTTTACATAAACGTG
>NW_013665667.1:920644-925362 GCF_000517525.1 Limulus polyphemus | reverse complement strand
CTTTTGCTTTGGTTCTTCGTTCAATTTACTTTCCGAGCGCTGGAAAACGTAAATCACTACATCTCAGAATACCAGAATTTGGATTTGCAATTTGTTATTTTGCTTGTAGGCGCGGGGTTAGTTAAATTTTACGTGTCAGGATATAAATAAAAGATATATCTTATTCAAAAATCTAAGGGCCATTTAGATAAAATGTTCAGATGAACAACAGAAACATACATTTCTTTCTCCTTCTTAGTTTGGAATCCTCCAAACGCACAGGTTATAGTAATGGGATCCATCATATACTAACTCTAATCGCCCGTTGTACAGAGACGCCACTTACCGAGAGAGAAGTGCAGAAGGGGAATTGTTCTCTGCGAAGTAGACTAGAAGAATCTAACAATAAAGACCAATTTTACGATATTAATGGGTGCGCTGTATAGGTACAATACAATTCAATGCAAAGCTACATATCATTGGACTTTTCCTTTAGAACAACCCAAGAACGTTCAGGGGTTAATTGATCTCTGGACACTTTAAGAATTTGTCCTTGCCTTAAATTAACTGTCAGATGTCTCTGCTTACTTTATTAGGACAATGTTCCATCCCGCATACTCAGTCTGATAGTCTTGACTACACATATTGTCCCGCACTATAATTTCAATTATAATACGTTTTGCAAGGAACGACTAGATCAGTCTTGGATCACATATCTCGACATACTTTTCCTAAACATTCTACTAGAAGTAGATGTCAGCTTCCCAAACATCGTCGAAGCAGAACAAATCATAAAATTTCATTGGAAAACTTCACATCTGTAGTCGAATGGTATTGGTGCGAATCCAATTTTCTTTCAGCCATCTTTCTCATGAAAACAGCCGTTCATTTCGAGTTTTGTTTGGAACTTTTGGCATGTGATCCTTTGTCAATCTGTATTATCTTGTTATCGATAACAGATATCTATAGCTTTATGCAGTGATATTTTGAGTTAGAAAGATATCTTTTGTGACCATAGCCTTCACTTTTTAGATAAGATGTTGCTACAGATTGTCTTTGGTGTGGTTTTGGGACCTTATTCTGTCTTAAACACTCTGTTATGAAGGTTTTGCAGCTCAAATGGAAATTATTGAGGATTCCTTTCTTCGAAATGTTATGCCATTTGGCTCTACATCGTTTGCCAATCTCATTGTACGAATAACTTTCCTCAGAAAAGCTGTGACATAGTCCTCCAGCCATGAATTTTTCTATTGGCGCTATTGCACTGGCAGGTGATCAGAATTTTGCAGTGATCCAAATATATAACACAAAACATGTTCATCACGCCTTTCACATGTGAAAACACAGTCCTACATTAACATATACAAATCTTTCATATAAAGTTCGATTAGCCAACTCTCTGTAATTTGAATAAAATAAACAACTGCACAAGGCTTCTTTAGCCACCTTTTTATAATTTGAAAGAGGTCTAATTTAACGCTCTTTGGTGTTACTTTTTTCCTGAGTGGTAGTGTCATAAGCTTGTGCTCTAGCAAAGACCTTCGTTCTTTATCTATTTTCCTGGCTCATTTTGTTTTAATAATAAAGTTTTTTTTTATTCAATATAGCACTCACTTCTTGATAAGGCAGGTTTATAAAAGCGTACATATGACTTCTCACAAACGACTAAATTCTTAGCGAGTGTCACAATTAGAGACTGCACAATTGTATAAGCCCATGGAAAAACTCCATATGAAGAAATAATTTTCTTTGTTGTTTGAATAGTTGCACAAAGGTAAAAGAAGGCTATCCATGCTAAAAGTCACTAATTTTGAATTGACAGACTATACGGAAGACAGCTAATCAACAGCACCCACCACCAACTTTTAAGCTATTCTTATCGGATAGTGATATTTGACCGCCACTCTTGTAGCACACTCACAGCCCCAGAATACGGGGCATGATTTGGCAGGAATGGGACTCGAGCTGTAAATACTCGGATTTCCACTCGACACACTAACCACAAGGCTACCTGGCTCATGGAATGAAGTGATACTTTACAATGCATAGCTGTGTTTACTTATGTAATTCATTGATTCTATCACTAACTAAATATTGTAATCACCACAATACATTTTTTAAATAGAAATATTTGAAGCTAACAAATGTATATGTGCTATTAAATTATGTGTGCAGTATGTTCTTGATAGTAACACTATTAGTTTTATTGACAAGAACTTAACAGGAGAATAAGAATCTTATGCTGCTGCCATCTATCGGATTAAGAAAGCATTTTAAAATTATTTTAAAAAATCAGGAATTGATTAATGGCCAGCATATTGAACTCCCATGGTTTAAAGTATCTTAGAATGTAATTTAATTTCGCCGCCATAAAAGAGTTCGTACGAATGCTATTTATGAGTAATGTTTCTTTTCGATAGAAAAAAATAAAGTTATATTTGAAATTGTAATCACGAAGTGAATAACGCCTTTTGTTACAAGCATGTTACAATAGCATTCAATACGTTATCTGTGATTATGGATCATATCATGCGCTTATTGTTAGGTATCACGCATGGAAAACAAGCAGAGAAATTGGCCAGGTTTTGGAAATTACTTCTGATTTAGAAACTGATTCTTATCATTCTCTTTTCTGTGTTCACCAGTCTTTCCCTTTATCCACTTTAAGACATCCCAGTGTGAAATACAACAGATGTAAGACTCTAGTAGACGAATCTAACGAGAAAAGTTTTTGCCCAGTCTGGAAACTGAGCTTTAATTTACTATCAAAATTAAGTTTGTATGTCGTGTAATTTTACAAATTGCCAATATATTTAAAACACGAGTTTTTTTGTACCCTTTCATACACCGTCTGAGCTCGAATGTTATAAATCATTTACGTTTGGGGGCAGAAAGCACTACTTGGATAGCAAAAAAAACCCCACTAACCGCATCTAGATTAGACTACGAAGATCAGCAAGTCTAGACGAAGGTCAGATGTTGTAGGCCTGTACTTAGTAGGCTTATCTAGCGGTGTTACTGACTGTTAGTGTGATAAGGTAAGAATATGCTTGCCTCTCTAGCTCAGCTTAACATGTTTCTTGATAGCTCAACCGCAACTACATCTAGGGCCAACCGCTCCTCATTATACAAGATGCAAAGGAAAACGGTCAACGGTCAATGGCGATTTCGCGTGACTAAACAGAGCAGCTGTTGTGTTTCTAGATGGAGAGAAACTGGCATCCATGTGTTTAACGGTAACTATAGTCGTTCTTCATATAGTATAGAACAGGCTGAGAGCATAAAAACTATAAAAAGTCACCTGTTGTTAGGCTTAACTGGAACAAAAAATATATATATCATGCAACGTTTTTCATTTCTTACGAAAAACATTTTGCTTGTGTATACAATCGATCATTTCAGTATGGATAACCAAAACAAAATTTAGAAAACATGATAGGTTCTAGCAAAACACGGTTTTTGCTAGTATTCATACTATCACACAGAAAGTTGCATATTCGGTTAGAAAAATCTGTAAATAAACAACAACGAAAAATTCAATAATTAACACAGATCTAAATACTTATTTAATTGTAAATTTAATAAAACATCTCACAGCGTTAGCAGTGAAAGTGCATGTAAGTTTAGTTGCAAGTTAGTAACACGCTAGAAATAGATGGGATCTATACCGGTTCGATGATTAATGTCAGTAGAATAAACACTTTAATAAAAACATAACTTCTGTTAAAGTGAGGATATAATATGTCGTATTTAGTATAATTAAACCTACTGTACATACATATATATATACAAATATAACGCTATGATTAAGCTACTCTGGTGGAACATAATTTGCATTTACAGCAGAATTGGAAAGTAATTTAGTCTGTTTAACCATTGCCTGATAATATTAATCGATAGAATATCGCTTTGAAATGTAGCTGCTGGGGTTCCTACTTTGAATTATATGTCTTTTCATTCATTTTATGTTTTGCATTTGTATTAGAAAAGGAACTAAATGGTGCGTAATGTTGAATCACATGTAACCATATCGTCAGAGACCTCAAAACTGAGTTTGTAATGATATCGGCTTTACACCGCTTGCCAAATATATTAATGTTACAAATAACTTTATGTATTTAGACACTTTACAAGTTTACACGTATGTATAATAGCTTCATCCAATTACTTTTGCATACATCACTTTACTTACTCAGGAGGGGCTGGATTGAGCGTTTGTTTTAGACGTGCCATTTTATGCATAGAGAGGCTGGTTCAAATGTACGACCAGGGATTCTGGACTGAATGTTTGGTTTAAATATATGACCAGGGATTCTGGACTGAATGTTTGGTTTAAATGTATGATCATGGATGTTTGGTTTAAATGTATGACCAGGGTTTGTGGACTGAATGTTTGGTTTAAATGTACGACCAGGGTTTGTGGACTGAATGTTTAGTATAAACGTATGACCAGGGTTTGTGGACTGAATGTTTGGTTTAAATGTATGACCAGGGTTTGTGGACTGAATGTTTGGTACAAACGTATGACCAGGGTTTGTGGACTGAATGTTTGGTATAAATGTATGACCAGGGTTTGTGGACTAAATGTTTGGTATAAACGTATGACCAGGGATTTTGGACTGAATGTTTGGTTTAAATGTATGACCAGGGTTTGTGGACTGAATGTTTGGTTTAAATGTATGACCAGGGTTTGTGGACTGAATGTTTGGTTTAAATGTATGACCAGGGTTTGTGGACTG